>NW_028277030.1:131445933-131597351 GCF_059951505.1 Python bivittatus | reverse complement strand
TGCTATCGGAACTTGGGACAACGGAACTGTGGAAGAGGAAGAGTGTGCTGTAGACGGTAAGAAAAGTCTCCCCTAATAGAGATACCACAGATGTAGATTGGGATGCTGTGCCTGCATATTCCTTGCATTCATAGAGCATTGCAAGGCACTGACCTGAAGAGGGAGAGGTATTTGAAGGGCAGAAAGGAGGCCAGGAGAGACTGTTTTGGGGCTCAGGTGGCAGAAGAGACCTTAAACCCACTTTGACCAAACCTCTTCTTTTATCCCATTTCTCTAGCCCCTTGGGAAAACAATGCTATCTCCGTCTACCACCTTGGATGTCTTCAAGATCTGGCCAATGACCTGACATCACCTCCTGCTATGGCTTCAGCTTCCACATTATAAAATGGCATTATAAAGCAGCATTGCTATCTATCAGAGTCTAAAACATTTATGCGTTGAAGTTAAATTTGGCAAACTTTCCTTGAAATACAGCTAAATGAGCATTGCAGTTGACTGACTTCTTTAAGAGGGACTCGGGTCCGTATATTTATTTGACTGCATGAGTGTGTCTGTGTGTCTGTGTGCGCATATCCATTCGCTTACGTTTCAGTGTGGAAGGCATTCCCTGCTCTTCAACCACACATTATGCCATAAAGTCACCCAGAAACAGTCTCCTTCTTTCCCCGTCTGTTTATAGACTGAAGCAGTTACTTTGCCATTGGGGGCTTCCGGCTGATGTGGTTGCTTGGCCAGAAGTAGTACAAAACAGAACTTAGCTAAGACCCCACAATGGAACATAACAGCATGCCTTAAGCATTTTTTTTTCAAGCTAAACATCATGGGGTAGTACTTTAAAAAAAACTTCTTCATCTGATGACTCAGTATCAGCTTATGACCCAGGCTGCTTTCCCTGGAAAAGGCACTGCAGAAATCAGGTTTGGGAATGACATCAGAAAGAGTCTCTCTCTCTCTCAACAGAGGACATAAAAATAGAGATCTCAGACAATTTGCAGAAGCAGGTTTCGTACACTCAGCTTCCCTGGGGCAAATGAGCAATGGAGCCTCAACATAAACCTTCAGGGTGGCAGGGTTCAAGTCCCTTGTGAATTTGTGTACAATTGTTGCAAGTCCCTGGTAAAGGAGCAGTGCCTGGGATTATCTCTTTAGCAGTCAGTCTTATCCCCCTTTTCTCTCTCTCTCCTTTCCTCTTTCAGCTCCTGTCTCCTTCCTCAGCTTTGATGTACTGGCAGTATTACTGAAGGAGCACTCTTTTTCTGAAAGGGTTTCAACCTTAGTCCATATAGATCCCCACTTGGCTAAGCAACCAAACCAAGCAGAAAACAGTGGAGGAGGTCACCACATTATCTGCTCCAGAGTAATTCAACACTGAAAAGATTTTTCTGGGAAACGTGGTTGGTGGCAGCCGCTCCACAGGAATCCTCAGTGAGCTTAGATAAACCCCCGTGGTAGTTGGATGGGATGACCAACCTGGTTGCAATGTAAGTGTTTCTGTGCCACCCTTAATAATTATCTGCACCCATCAACTGAGCCAGCATAACAAAAGTGGCTGGATCCTTGTACAATTCAGTTCAAACCCAGGCTCTTAATGGTCCATTAAACACAGGCTTTAAAAGATCAAGGTTACTTTTGACATTCAGCATTCTTTTGGTATCATATGCTAGTTTGAAAATTGGTCTTGATCGTGCACTGAGTGATGGACCAAGGGCTACAGTACCTGTGATGCCAACCTGAGTTTCAGAAGGAGAGGGGAAATATAATGTAGCACATAAAATTAACAGAAAATCTTTAGGTGGGGGGGAGGAGTTTGTGTTATGAAATATGAAAGAATAATAAAACCTATTTATCTTTTATACACACAGAAGAAAATATTGATAAGGTCCAGAACCTCCATCCAGAGACTTCAAGCATCTCAATTCTCCTGCCAGTAGAGTTCATGTTGTTATATGATTTGCTCATCCTCTTTGAAGGGTAGCCCCAGCTTGGCTCACATTTCCACGTATGTAACACTCTGCATAAGCCAAGAAGACAAGACTACTGTTTGAGGAAACAGACGTGATACTCTTATCCAGTAAAAAGAGTCAGGCAGGAATGTCTAACTGAGAAAAGGACATTGGTTCCAAGAAAACTAGAATGTCTTTAGCAGTCCATTGAGTGACATCCCCCCCCCAAATGTACTGTACCTACAGAGAATAAAAATAAAATTGTAAAGGATCCAAGGATGCCTTTTCTAAATGAAGATTGCACATCATCTCCTCCACTCTCCAAGTTTCCATTGTTGATTGTTGAGTCTTGGTAAAACAATGGAAGACATAGCAAGAGAATATCTGCATGAGAGAGAGAGGACCTCTTCATGGACCATTCTTTTTCTCAAATAGACAGTCAGATGTACTGTATATTATTAATTTTAGTGACCAGCATAAAAAAAAAAAAAGACTACAATAAATCAAATTATCAGAGGGTGGGTCAGATAGGACCAGATACAGACACACATACAGCCAACAAATGGGCGATATTATTCTGGACTAAGATACCTATGCCAACAAAGGAGTTTGAACTAATAATATATACAGGTGAAAATATTATTTGCAAAACCAGGATAGACAGAAAACTATAAGAAATGTAGTATAACAAATCAAGTCTGAACCTATTTAATTCTCCTGCCTCTCAAGTCTCATTCCCTCACTTTCCACGTCTGCTTTATTACAGCATCTTCTTCCCCTCCTTATCTCAATCACTGATGTTAGAATGTCTGAGTTTTCACCTGGCTGTCTAGCTGCCAAGCAAAGCCTTTAGCACACTATGTTCCACTGGCCAGCATCTGACTCTCCATACACACAACACAGTCCATTCTCCTGGTCTTTCCACACTCTTACAAGCCACTCCAGGATTTTGCTCTCGGTCTTCCTCCTGGTCCCAGGGCTGGAATCTCTGGACTTGGCAGGCATGTCCTTCAGTGTCTGCAATTAAAAAATAAACCTTCCTCTGTTTTCCCTTGCTCTTTTTTTATGTTCTATCACCAGGACATGTACGTGCCACTTTACAGGTGCCCTCTAGCCTTTTCTTTTCCTTCTCTGCCCATGTGGTCTTTGTCTTGTGCTCAATCTCCTGCCTTCCCTAAAAACACCCCATGACCATGCTGGGTTCTGCAGGGTTTGGTTCTCTCTCCACTCCTGTTTCACATCTACATGAACCCATTGGGTGATCTCATCCACTGCCATGGAGTGAGGCATCATCAGTATGCTGATGATACTCAAATGTACTTCTTCGCCCCTGGTGAACTAGGAGATATTGCTGATGTCCTGTCTCAGTCCCTGTAGACTATTGGGGACTGAATGGGGAACAACAGGCTTCAGCTGAACTCTGGCAAGACTGTGTGGCTGTGGGTTTTTGGACCTTCTGGATCTGGGACTTTACCACCTTTGGTACTGAATGGAGTGGCACTGCCCCAAGCAGGCCTGGTGTGCAACCTGAGGTTCCTTCTGGATTCACGCCTGCTCAAGGAGCAGGTGGCAGTTGTGGCTAGGAGGGCCTTTGCACAAATTTTAAGTTGTGTGCCAGTTTTGCCCTTTTCTGGACCATGAGGCTCTACTCACAGTCACTTATTCCCTGGTCACCTCCAGAGTGGATTACTGTAATGCGCTCTATGTGAGGCTGCTCTTGAAGAGCATCTGGAAGCTTCAACTGGTGCAGAGTGTGGCTGTGCAGGCAGTTATGTGTGCCCCCAGGATGGCACACATTACACCTCTATTCCGTGAGCTGCATTGGCTGCCAGTCTGCTTCCGGGTACAATGCAAGGTGCTGGGTTTGACCTCTAAATCCCTACATGGCATGGGACCAGGTTATCTGAGGGACCACCTCTTCCCGATCCCATCCCATAAGATCCAGCAGGAGGGGTGTGATGCGGATCCCATCTGCTAAAACTTCCATCTGACAGGACCAGAAGTCACTTTTTTCCCCTTTAGCAGTCTGGAGATGTAAATATCCTATAGAGAAAGAATATACTTATTATTCTTCAGTTCACAAAACTTGCCCAAGAACAGACATGCCTTCGATTTCTATCTTACATGTAAACTAATATCTTAGATGTGGAAGTTGCAGCTCTTACATATTCAGAACACAGTGCAATAAGACTAAACAGAGGGACCTATAGACTGAAGAGATGGCAATTTTACAATCCAATATTGCTGCTAACAGGAATTAAAGAGCTTTTCTAGATCAGTCTAACTCCTGATCTTTCTTTACTTACCGAATGGGATTCTAGTGAAGCATTTAGGAGATTAAATAGAAAGAAAACATGCAAAAAATGACATACTGGCAAATGAACAGAAGCAATTAAAGTTAACACATAAGCATAATCCAGGGTCATAATCAACTAGATTTCATGGAAAGAAATGACATTTACAAGAAGATGAATTTTGTCAAATGAAAAGATTCAAAAAAGACAACAAATCAGATGAATTTTTGGATTACCAACTCCAAAAAGAGCAAGAGAAAAGAATTGTTATTTCTCCTTTGGACAGAAGTCTATATGTTTCAGCAATGGATGAGGTAATGGAGCAATTTCTTATTTCTTTTTATTTTATTTATTTACTAATTTGTATAACTCCCAACTCCTAACAAGTCTCACAGGTCTCACTGTTTATTATTCAAGATTATATAGCAAACGGACATCTAATCCAGAAAAGATTGAAGAGTGTCTAAATATAATATCATTCATGAAATTTACAGATCAACAATAAGAAGCTATTAACAAATTAATCACAGAACCAAAGAAGCAATACAAAAACTAAAAGTGAATAAATCTCCAGGACCTGATGTTATTTTTGCAATATACTATAAGATCTCTCAGGAACTTTTGGTTCAACTGTTAAACCA
This sequence comes from Python bivittatus, assembly GCF_059951505.1. Lineage (NCBI taxonomy): Eukaryota > Metazoa > Chordata > Lepidosauria > Squamata > Pythonidae > Python > Python bivittatus. The sequence goes on along the minus strand of NW_028277030.1, from coordinate 131,592,473 downwards.
AGATACAACAATGTCAAATACATTCATCATCTTGGAAAGAAGTTTTCCTCTTTCCAGAAAGAGAGAAATTATCCCACCTACCCAGAGTCATACAGTCCTATTTCTTTATTGAATGTAAACTACAATCTTTTTACAGCAATACTTGCAAGGTGAATCAATGGTCTTTTAACCAAACAAATTCACCCTAATCAGACTGGCTTTGCTCCAAAGAGAAATGTGAAGGATAACATCAGATATCTTTTGAATGCTATTGACAAAGTAAATAATATTTCAAAGGCGATTATTACTTTTCTTGATGTGGAGAAAGCTTTTGATAATTTAGAATAGCCTTTCATGTTTATGATTTTGAAGATGAACTCTGATTCAAATTTTGTTACATGGATAAGGAATACTTATAAACAAGAAGCCAACATAATAGTAAATTATTTTCTATCACAAAAATGTACTGTAATAAAGGGAAAAAGATAATGTTGTCCCCTGTCTTCTTCCATGTTTTAATTGGTATTAGAACCATTCACAGTGGAGATACATCAACAAAAGAAAATTTCAGGAATTCAGTTAGCAAATCAAGAATATAAAATGAAACACTTGAATAAAATGTACATTCTCTTTTAGTTGGATACATCAGATGCCAGGGGTCTACTAAATTCAGCTCTTCCATATAAGTCTTAATTTTTTCCCTCAGTAGTGAATTTTTTTTTCATACCAGTCTATTTCTATCAAGCTCAGGATTCAATATTTCATTAAAATCTGCTCCTATTGTCAGTTCATCATAAATACACTCATTCAAATGTACAAAGCATTCATAAAGCATAATAGGAGAATCTAAATTTGGTCCATAAGCATTAACCATAGCTATTACAGTCTTGGCTGTTTTGGCACCCAAAATAAAATAATGCCCATTTACATCAGTAATAACTTTGAAGGGGAGGAAAAGGGGGGGGGGATTTTCTTAGCCTGGCTCTCACTATCTTGCCTCTGTATTTTTTTGCTTACGCTAGGAGGAAACTATTATCTTGAAGCAAGAAGGACATGTACACAGAAGACCTGGGGGGGGGGGGAGAGCACAGGGAAAAGGTCTTGAATGTAAAGGGGGAACACTGGTTCAAACTGCCTTAAACTGCCTTATTCGTTGCAATCTATTGTCCTTGCAATGCTATAACAACTGCCTTTGAAATCTTGTTGGTGTGGAGCTGCCCAGAACGTTCGCTGCCCGTGTTCTGGGTTGCTGCCCACCCAGCTGTTCACTCGGCCAATTAAAGAGCTGTTTTCTTTTTAAGAGCCTCCGCCTGAATTCTTGATATTGAATTCCTTAAGATTCAGGTCTACAAACCTTACAACTTGCTGTACATCAACTGGGAATCCTTTTCGAACCAGAATGGCCACACCTTTAGCTTTCATCGAAGCATCTGTAAGGTAAACCTTTCCCACCCAGTCTTTCATTAACAGAGATTTATTTAATTTTATTAAAAGAGATTCCATTAAATGAGTCTCTTGTAGATAAGTAATATCTGCCTTTAACGATTTTAAATATGCTAAGATTATATTTTGTTTCTTGCATTCTCGTAACCCTTTTACATTTAAACTAACTTCATCCATAAATTTTATTTTGGCCCACTTATCAATATTCTCCCAATACCAATTCATTTTATGACCTGTACCATTTAACAAGTTTCTAAAAATAAACTTTTCTATATTTAAATATTTAGCATGTTTTCTAGTATTGCTCAAAAACGTAAAACCTCCATAAAGGCTCCATTTAAACTTCAAATGCCATTCTTTTACGTATATAAAGAATCTCTATTTAAAAAGAAAAAAGAAAAACTTGATTGTGTGCTCTACATGGCACTACCCTTGAAGAGTATCCAGAAACTACAGCTGGTGCAAAATGTGGCTGCGCAGGCAATTTTGGGTGCCCCAAGGACAGCACATGTAACATCCTTGCTGTGGGAGCTGCATTGGGTGACAGTTTGCTTCCGGGTCCAATTCAAGGTATCACCTTTAAAGTCCTACATGGCATGGGGCCAGGCTATCTGAGGGATCATCTCATCCCCATTACGTTGACCCATCCCACCCAGTCAGGCAGAGAAGGCATGTTGCGGACCCATCTACGAAGGAATGTTGCGTGATGGAAAAATAATAAAATAAAGCTGGAAACTCTCCCCCCTACTTGCCTCTCCTGCAGCAAACTCTTTACTCCCCCCTCCTCCTTGCCTCTCTTTCTGCTCCCCCCCCCACCTCTCCTGCAATCTCTTTTCTCCACTTCCTTCTGCCATTCTTTGGTCATGCAAAACAGGATCATCTCCAAGCTATTACATGACCCAAGAGTGACCATTTTCCACTGCCAAAAACAGCCCTCTTAACACTATTTATTTTATTTATTTATTTATTGAATTTCTCTCCCGCCCATCTCCCCTACAATAGGGGACTCTGGATGGGTTACAAAAACATTAAAATTATAAATATATATAAAATGCATAGCATATATACAGTTAAAACAATACTAGAAACAAACAATCCAAGCAAATGGAAAATCAGGGTGGGGACAGCCAGCCACTATGGGGCTAGCCATCTCCCTGCTTGCGATGTTCCCTCCCCACCCCAGGCCAAGTGGCAGAACCAGGTCTTCAAGGTCCTTCCGAAGGCCAGGAGTAAGGGGGCCAATCACACCTCCGTGGGCAGAATGTGCCAAAGAGCGGGGGCTACCGCAGAGAAGGCCCGCCTTCTGGACACCGCTAGCCGGAGTTTTTTTTACTGAGGGGGTCCAAAGCATGCCCTCTCTATGTGAACGGGTGGGACGGGTTGAAGTCATGGGGAAGAGGCAGTCTCTTGGGTAACCTGGTCCCATGCCATGTACGGCTTTAAAGGTGATAACCAACACCTTGAATTGGACCCGGAAGCAAACTGGTACCCAATGCAGCTCACGGAACAATGGTGTTACATGGGCCCTTCTCGGGGCTCCAAAAATAGCCCGCGTGGCCACATTCTGGACCAGCTGTAGCTTCCGGATACTCTTCAAGGGTAGCCCCATGTAAAACGCATTGCAATAGTCTATCTGGGAGATAACAAGGGCGTGAGTGACTGTTCGAAGGGCCTCCCGATCCAGGAAAGGGCGTAACTGATGCACAACCCGAAGTTGTGCAAAGGCCCTCCTTGCCACAGCTGCCACCTGCTCTTCAAGCAGGAGCCGTGAGTCTGGGAGGACCCCCAGATTATGCACTGGGTCTGTCTGGGGTAGTGCCACCCCATCGAGCACCAAAGATGACAAAGTCCTGGATCCAGAGGAGCCATTAACCCACAGCCACTCTGTCTTACCAGGATTGAGCCGAAGCCTGTTGCTCCCCATCCAGACCCTTACAGCCTCCAGGCACCGAGAAAGGGGGACCACGGCATCACTTACTTCACCAGGGATGGAGATGTATAATTGCGTATCATCAGCGTACTGATGATACCTCATCCCATGGTGATGGATGATCTTACCCAGTGGCTTCATGTAGATGTTGAAAAGGAGTGGGGAGAGAACCGAACCCTGCGGTACCCCACACAGGAGGGGCTGGGAATGGGACCTCTCGCTCCCTATCAACACCGATTGGGATCGGCCCTGAAGAAAGGAGGCAAACCAGCACAATATTGTGCCGCCCACCCCCAATTCCCTGAGCCGTCCCAACAGGATATTGTGGTCGACAGTATCGAAAGCCGCTAAGAGATCAAGGAGAACAAGGATGGTCGCACTTCCACCATCCCGCTCCCGCCAGAGATCATCCATAAGTGCAACCAATGCCGTTTCCATTCCATAACCAGGCCTGAAACCTGACTGGAAAGGGTCCAGATAATTCGTTTCCTCCAGGACCCTTTGGAGTTGTGAAGCCACCACTTTCTCAACCACCTTCCCCAAAAAGGGGAGGTGGGAGTTTGGACGAAAATTGTCCAATAGGGTGGGATCCAGGGAGGGTTTCTTGAGGACAGGGTGCACCAACGCCTCCTTGAAGGCAGCCGGAAACACCCCCTCCTGCAAGGATGTAGTGACCATCACCTGGATCCAACCACATGTCACCTCCCGAGCTGCTTTCACCAGCCAGGAGGGGCATGGGTCAAGATGGCAAGTGGTGGCCTTCACAGTCCCCAGGACCCTGTCCACTTCCTCAGGAGCAACAGGATCAAACTGTTCCCAGATAACTGGGTAAGAACGGTCCCCCGGTATCTCCCCAGACCCTGCCCCAGCTCGGAGTCTAACTTGGAACGAATCCAAGTGACTTTGTCCTGCAGATGCCCTGAAAACTCCTCTGCACGGCCCTGCAAATGAACCCCCACATCCCCCTTGCCAAGAAGGGACCTAGTGATCCTAAACAGGGACGCCGGGCTTCATTCTGCGGACGCAATAAGGGCGGAAAAGTATTGGCGCTTTGCCCCCCTTATTGCCACAATGTAGGCCGCAACAGAGGCTCTAACCTGTGTTCGGTTGGATTCAGTCTTTGTCTTTCTCCAGTGGTGCTCTAGACGTCTCTTAACCCTCTTCAGCACCCTCAACTCCTCCGTAAACCACGGGGAGTGTCGGGGCCTATGTGGCAAGAGAGGTTGCATAGGCTTGATCCTGTCCAAGGCCCCAGCTGCCTCCCTATTCCAGGCAGCAGCCAAGGCCTCCGCTGGACTGTGCAGCAGGTCCACAGGAATATCCCCCAGCTCCCTCTGAAACCCTGACGGGTCCATCAGGCGCCGGGGGCGGACCAATCACATGGGTTCTGCCTCCCTGTAGAGGAGGATGGCATAAGAGAAACTCAGGGTCATCAGGACATGATCTGACCATGACAACAGGGAAACTTGTAAATCTCCCCTCAGATCACTTTGCCATTGCTCCAACAAGAAAACCAAATCTGGCATGTGGCCACTGTCTCGGGTCGGGTCCTGCACCATTTGCGACAGGCCCATGGCTACCATGGTAGGCATGAACTCCTGAGCTGTGTCCGAGGACCGCCCCAGGGATGGCAGGTTGAAGTCCCCCAGAACCATAAGCCTGGGGAACTCCACCGCCAGCCCCGCAATGGCCTCCAGCAGCTCAGGCAGGGAGGCTGCCACGCAGCAGGGAGGCTGGTACAATAGCAAAACTCCCAACTGTTCGTGGGAGCCCAACCTAATAAACAGTGTTTCATAGCCAGAAATATGTGGAGCAATGCCCCTGAAGGCCACTAGAGATTCCCAGATCACAACAGCCACCCCTCCTCCCCTGCCCTGGCCTCTCGGCTGGTGCCACACCGAGAACCCAGCTGGGCAAATTTCCGAGAGGGCCATCCCTCCCTTGGGGCCCAGCCAGGTCTCAGTAATACATGCCAGGCCTGCCCCCTCCTCGGTGATCAAGTCACATATGAGGGGAGCCTTGTTGTTAACTGACCTGGCATTAAGCAGCAACAGCCGGAAGCCAGGGCCCCTACGAACCTGCTGGCCAGGACCTGGGAATGAGCCAGGAGGGCCGGAACATGCCACTGGTAAGACATACCGGGGGCGTCTTCACCGAAGATGGCCCGCCCTCCAGCTCCTGCCATGACGCCGATCCCCTGCCCATCACCACCTCGATGGAGTAGCCCACCACATAGCCCCCGGGGGTTCTGGGCCCAAATACCTCCCCACCTGGACCTCCCAGGTCCCCAGTCCGAAGCAAGGGCCCCTCCATCCAACCAGTCATCCTCATTCACACCCAAACGCTTACCAGTGAGGGAGGATCACCCCGGCACACCAGCTCACGCTCTCGGCGCCGCCAGAACCCACCCCCCGCCAAACCATACACTCCCCCACACCCTCTGCCACCCTGCACAGCCTCTCTCACTAGTCGGCAGGGTGGACATCCGACTCATTCCCTCACACCTCCTGTCTCCCACCCAGAAGGTGGATCCTCGTATCCTCACACACTCTCAGAGTCCCTCCCAGACTCTCACTCCCAGGAGGGAGTCCCAGACTCATGCTGGAAGGACCCTGCGGTTCTCCACTGGCCCTGGGGGGGGGCTTAATGGGGGTGGCCAGATTCTTAATCCCCAGTTCGCTGGTCTTAGAACCAGGGGCTGTTGATTCCATATGCTGTCCGGCTGCTCCCCTGTCTGGCTGCTCCTCCAGCATCAAACAATCCTCCTCCACAGCCGGCCTGCAAGTCCACCATGGCCTCAGCCCCCACAACCCGCCCAGCATCCTTGTGCCAAACCACCAAGTCCCCAGCCACCTGTGAATTCCCACATCCCTGGAGTTAGCTGCGATGCTCCGGGACTCTCCAAAACCCAACATGTAGTCCCGGGGTCAATTAAAGCTCGCAGCGCTTCTCCAGGGGCCCTCTGGGGCTCGCTGCACCACCTGAGGGCTTGCAGGGCCCATTGGGCCTGGGACTCAATGTGCCGCGCCGGGGTCCGTTGGGTTTGCCACACCGTACTGGAGCTTGCCGGGGCATCCCGCGCTGCACTGTGCCGGGGCTCACCAGGGCCTGCCGCGGCTCGTTACAACCCTCCCGGGGCCGTGGAGTTTCAAGGTTCACCAAAGGCTGCCGCCCATGCCGAGGACCGTAAGGGCTCCCTCTGCCACGCCAAGCCTAGGCAGGCTCAGTAGGTTCACCACGCCATGCCGCGCAACGCCGCACCAGCTCCCCTTGGGGTTCACCACGCCAGCTCTCCGCTCCAGGGGCTTGCACACCATGCAGGGACTGCGCCGCACCAGAGCTCGCCCGAGGTTCATCCAAGGCCGCTGCTCCCCGCTGTGAACCATCACGCTCTGCCTGCGCCCTGCCGCTCTGTCCAGGGGTTGCACCCGAGAAGACACACCAGAGGAGGTAAAACCCCTCCCCATAGTCTCCTCTGCACCAAGTCCACCCCTAAAAGATGATAAATCCCGGGGGCGGGAGGTCAAAACCACAGGACCCCCTGGTACAGCAGCAATGACCGGCGTTTGCTGGCGGTCGCCATCTTGGATCTCAAGTCAATGCTCATACTAAAACAATGGGAGGGCCATCACCTATCTGCTTAAGGGTTTGCCGTGGTTCTTATCTTACAATAAAAAAACCATTTATCCCCCATTTAACACCTATCCAAACCTATCCTCAAATCAGATCCCTCAGATTTCCCACCTCTCAACCTCAAAAGTGTATAAATTCTATGCTTTTCTATTGTTCAGGGTCCTTCTTTCTTGAAAGCAGGCACCCAATGATCATTGCAATAAACATGGTTCTTCTCCTCAGCGTTGTGCTCCTGTCTTTGGCAAAAATTCCACAACAGTTGACTGGCAGGGCCCAGGAGGAGAGCCTTCTCTGCCATTGCCCCTGCCTTGTGGAACACTCTTCCCCCTGAGGGCCCCCACTCTCCCAGCCTTCCCGAAAGGGGTTAAGACTTGGCTCTGCCAACTGGCATGGGGCGAGAAGGGATATAATCAACCCTGGGCATGGCTGGCGCCTTGAAGACGCTCCCCTTGAAGACACTCCCTGAGTCTACTCTTAGTTGACATCAGCTTCTTAGATGCTATTTATTATTCACACAGGAACTTTTTGTAATGTGTTTTTAATTACTATGCTATTCTAATTAATATTTTTTCTTTTACTGTAAAACACCCAGCTCTGCAAGGAGATGGGTGGCGACAAATTTGAAATATTAAATAAATAAATAAATAAATAAATAAATAAATATGAAAAAACAAACAAGTGCCATCATAAAAAATTAAAAGGAATCCGGAAGAAAATGTTTCCTGATTGAATGATAAAGAATTTGTACAACAAATGCAGGTAGAAACTTTACAATGTTTTGATTTGAATTCAGAAACTTCAAATGCCCAAATTTTTGAATGGGAAGCATATAAAGCATACATTCGAGGTAGGATTATTGCTTATGCATCACATGAAAATAAGATTAAAAAGAAAATAAGAAAACACTACAAAAGATATCGAAACCAGTGCAGATTCAACAAAGCTTGGGGCTTCTGGAGTGGATTATAAAATACTTTAATACAAATATACTTATGGATTACAAATATTTAACTTGGAATATAAATGGAGCAAATGCTCCTCAAAAAAGAAAGAAAATTTTTCACTTTTTAAAGAAACTGAACTTGGATATAATCTGTTTGCAAGAGACTCATATTCGTAAAAAGACATTAAGTACTTGGTTCAGAAGCAAATTGGAGAAGAATTCATATCGGCTGGACCAGAAAAGACTAAAGGAGTTGTTTTGTATATACAATCAAAACTGAACCCACAACTGATCTTGACAGATGACAGAGGAAGATATGTGGCAGTTGAAGTTAGTATACAAGGGGTTAAAACACTAGTTGTTGGACTGTATGCCCCAAATGTTGGTAAAGGGATATTCTATAAAAACCTAATGGACAAATTGATGGACTTACAGTATGAGAATAGGTGCCTTATGGGTGATTGGAACGGGGTAATCTCTCCAATGGAAGATAAACAGACCCCAAGGGGGCTGAGACTTAAACAAGGGAAACTACCCCAAACATTCTTCAATCTGAAAGACATGTTAGACTTACAAGATATTTGGAGACTTTTAAATGGAAATTCTAAGGAATATACATATTATTCCGAGAGATTTAAATCCTTTTCTCGAATAGATATGTTTCTGATTTCTAAAACTCTGATGATGGATGTCGCTAAAGTTGAAATATTACCTAAGACCTTTTCAGATCATAACCCTGTTAAGTTGACTATTAAGAGGAAAAAGAGTACATTTCGATGGAGATTAAATGAGACAATTTTACGGAAAAATGAAATAGTTGATACTTGTAAAAAAAAAAGATAAGAGAGTTTTTTCAACTGAATATGAACAAAGGCACTAATACAGACTGTTTGGGATGCCAGTAAGGCTTACATGAGAGGTTATTTTATATAATATAGCGCCCAGTTGAAGAGGAAAAAACAAGAGAAGATGCCATTGATTTTAGATGAAATTAAAAATAAAGAGATTGAGATGAAAAATAATCCATTGGATGAGACTTTGAACACACAAATTAAATTTCTACAAAAACAAATGTCAGTGTTAATGATACAGGAATTAGAAACTCAACTGAAATTCACAAAACAGAAATATTTTGAATGTGCAAATAAACCAGGTAGATGGCTACTTTACAAATTGCATAAACAAAGGCAGAAAAGATTAATTTCTAAAATACAACACGACAGGAAGACTTCAATGGTAAATGCAGGCATTCAAGAGGCCTTTTTTTGTTACTACTCATCATTATATAAAAAACAAGATGTTCATCCAGATGATATTGATAAATATCTGTCTACACAAAAATTACCTATTCTTACTGATCAACAGAGAAACTTACTTAATGATCCCATAACATTAGAGGAAATGTCAACTGCCTTTAAGAAAATTAATTGTGGAAAAGCACCTGGCCCAGATGGTTTATCAGCGGCCTACTATAAATATTTTGAGAAGGAGCTTTGTCTTCCTTTACAAATGACTATGAATTCAATTTTGGAAACAGGTGTAATGCCAGAAACTTGGAAAGAAGCCCATATTACCTTGATTCCAAAAGACCAACAGGATTTGATTTTGACAAAGAATTATAGACCAATATCTTTATTGAACAATGATTATAAGATATTTACAACAATCCTAGCGGAAAGAATGAAGAATATTCTTGTAAAATTTATCCATCAGGATCAAGCAGGATTTTTACCAAAAAGAGAAATCAGAGATAACATTCGAAATGTTCTGGATATATTAGAGTACTTGGAACAACACTATGAAAAACAAGCAGCCTTGATATTTTTGGATGCTGAAAAAGCCTTTGATAATTTAAATTGGCCTTTTATGTTTAAAGTTTTGGATTTTATGAAATTTGGGGAAAACTTTGTTAAATGGATTAAATCAATATACATACCACAAACCGCAAAAAATAATTGTTAAGAGATTTTTAGGAGATTTTACTAAACCATGTGAAATTCAAAAAAGTATGAGACAAGGATGCCCCTTGTCTCCATTATTATTTATATTGGTTTTAGAAGTATTACTTAGAGATATTAGACAAGCTGACAATATTTGGGGAATAAGAGTTAAAAAAGAAGAATATAAGTTAAGAGCTTTTGCTGATGACCTAGTCATTACCTTAGAAAACCCACTGGATGGGATTGAACCATGAATGCAAAAATTGAGAGACTTTGGGTCACTAGCAGGGTTCAAAGTAAACATACAAAAAACAATGGTTTTAACTAAAAATATAGATCTTTACCAACAGAAGAAACTGAATGAACTAAATGGATTTACAATAGAGAAAAAAATAAAATATCTGGGAGTATATTTGACACCGAAGAATGCTGGTTTATTTCAGAATAATTATGTTCCACTTTGGACAGATATTAAAAAAGACTTAGACCGATGGGAAAAGTTACAATTGTCGCTACTAGGAAGAATATCAGTGATTAAAATGAATATCTTGCCGCAAATTTTATATCTTTTCCAGACAATTCCAATATTGACTTCAGAAGCACCTTTTAAACAATGGCAACACGACATCTCTAAGTTTAAATGGCAAGGGAAAAAACCAAGAATAAAATATAAAGTTTTACAAGACGTGAAAGAAAGAGGTGGTTTGGGTCTTCCCAATTTGAAATTGTACTATGTAGCTTACTGCTTAGTATGGCTTAAAGAATGGGTCACCTTGAGAAATGAAAAATTATTAAACTTGGAAGGCCACAGTTTGAGATTTGGATGGCATGGATATTTGTGGTATGATAAAGTTAAAGTTCCCCTTCATGGATCACTGCCTTGTCGTGGCGAAGGGGCTTGCGTAACTCAGTGAAGCCATGAGCTATACCGTGCAGGGCCACCCAAGACGGACAGGTCATGACAGAGAGTTCTGACAAAATGTGGTCCACTGGAGAAGGAAATGGCAACCCACTCCAGTATCCTTGCCAAGAAAACCCCACGGACAATGTCAAAAGGCTAAAAGATATGATGCCGGAAGATGAGCCCCTCAGGTCGGAAGGTGTCCAATATGCTACTGGGGAGGAGCGGAGGGCAATTCCAAGTAGCTCCAGAAAGAGTGAAGCAGCTGGGCCAAAGCCAAAAGGACGATCAGCTGTGGATGTATCTGGAAGCAAAAAGAAGGTCCGATGCTGTAAAGAACAATATTGTATAGGTACCTGGAATGTAAGATCTATGAACCAAGGCAAGCTGGATGTGGTCAAACATGAGATGACAAGATTGAACGTCGACATCTTGGGAATCAGCGAACTGAAATGGACGGGAATGGGTGAATTTAATTCGGGTGACCATTATATCTACTACTGTGGGCAAGAAACCCTTAGAAGAAATGGAGTTGCACTCATAGTGAATAAGAGAGTGGGAAAGGCAGTAATGGGGTACAACCTCAAAAACGACAGAATGATCTCAGTGCGTATCCAAGGCAAACCATTCAATATCACAGTCATCCAAGTCTATCCCCCAACCACTGGTGCTGAAGAAGCTGAAGCTGACCGCTTCTATGAAGACCTACAACACCTTCTAGAACTAGCACCAAAAAAAGATGTCCTTTTCATCATAGGGGATTGGAATGCTAAAGTAGGAAGTCAAGGAGTAATCGGAATAACAGGCAAGTTTGGCCTTGGAGTACAAAATGAAGCAGGGCAAAGGCTAATAGAGTTCTGTCAAGAGAACAAGCTAGTCATAGCAAACACTCTTTTCCAACAACACAAGAGACGACTCTACACATGGACATCACCAGATGGTCAATACCGAAACCAGATTGATTATATACTTTGCAGCCAAAGATGGAGAAGCTCTATACAGACAGCAAAAACAAGACCAGGAGCTGACTGTGGCTCAGATCATGAGCTTCTTACTGCAACATTTAGGCTTAAATTGAAGAATGTAGGGAAAACCACTAGACCACTTAGGTATGACTTAGATCATATTCCTTGTGAGTACACAGTGAAGGTGATGAATAGATTTGGAGGATTAGATTTGGTAGACAGAGTGCCTGAAGAACTATGGACGGAGGTCCGTAACATTGTACAGGAGGCAGCAACTAAAACCATCCCAAAGAAAAAGAAATGCAGGAAAGCAAAATGGCTGTCTGATGAGGCTTTACAAATAGCTGTGGAAAGAAGGAATGCGAAAAGCAAGGGTGAAAGGGAAAGATATAAGCAACTGAATGCAGATTTCCAGAGAATAGCAAGGAGAGATAAGAAGGCCTTCTTAAATGAACAATGCAAAGAAATCGAGGAAAACAATAGAATGGGGAAGACTAGAGATCTCTACAAGAAAATTGGAGATATGAAAGGAACGTTTAGTGCAAAGATGGGCATGATAAAGGACAAAAAAGGCAGGGACCTAACAGAAGCAGAAGAGATTAAGAAGAGATGGCAAGAATACACAGAAGAACTATACAAGAAAGATCTTAATGTCCCTGATGTCCACGCTGGTGTGATTACTGACCTTGAGCCAGACATCCTAGAGAGTAAAGTCAAGTGGGCCTTAGGAAGCATTGCTAACAACAAAGCTAGTGGAGATGACAGTATTCCAGCTGAGTTATTTAAAATACTAAAAGACGATGGTGTTAAAGTGCTGCACTCAATATGCCAGCAAGTTTGGAAAACGCAACAGTGGCCACAGGATTGGAAAAGGTCAGTTTATGTTCCAATTCCAAAGAAGGGCAATGCCAAAGAATGCTCAAACTATCGCACAATTGCACTCATTTCACATGCTAGCAAGGTTATGCTCAAAATCCTCCAAGCTAGGCTTCAGCAATACATGAACCGAGAACTACCAGAACTACAAGCTGGGTTTCGAAGAGGCAGAGGAACTAGAGATCAAATCGCCAACATTCGCTGGATCATGGAGAAAGCACAAGAGTTCCAGAAAAATATCTACTTCTGCTTCATTGACTATGCATTGTGTGGATCACAACAAACTGTGGGAAGTTCTTAAAGAGATGGGAGTACCAGACCACCTTACCTGTCTCCTGAGAAATCTGTATGTGGGCCAAAAAGCAACAGTTAGAACCGGTCATGGAACAACCGATTGGTTCAAAATAGGGAAAGGTGTACGACAAGGCTGTATACTGTCACCCTGCTTATTTAACCTATATGCAGAGTACATCATGAGAAATGGTGGAATGGCTGGAAGAATCACAAGCCGGAATTAAGATTGCAGGGAGAATCATCAACAACCTCAGATATGCGGACGATACCACCCTAATGGCAGAAAGTGAAGAAGAACTAAAGAGCTTCTTGATGAGGGTGAAAGAGGAGAGTGCAAAAGCTGGCTTGAAACTCAACATTAAAAAAACTAAGATCATGGCATCTGGACCCATCAATTCCTGGCAAATAGAAGGGGTAGAAATGGAAGCAGTAACAGACTTCATTTATTTGGGCTCCAAGATCACCGCAGACGGAGACTGCAGCCATGAAATTAAAAGACGCTTGCTCCTTGGGAGGAAAGCTATGGCAAGCCTAGATAGCATATTAAAAAGCAGAGACGTCACCTTGCCGACAAAGATCCGCATAGTCAAAGCTATGGTTTTTCCAGTAGTAATGTATGGCTGTGAGAGCTGGACCATAAAAAAGGCTGAGCGCCGAAGAATTGATGCCTTTGAACTGTGGTGCTGGAGAAGACTCTTGAGAGTCCCCTGGACTGCTAGGAGGTCAAACCAGTCAATCTTAAAGGAAATCAACCCTGATTGCTCATTGGAAGGATCGATAATGAAGCTCAAGCTCAGATACTTTAGTCACCTAATGCGAAGAGAGATCTCTTTGGAGAAGACCCTGATGCTCGGAAAGATTGAAGGCAAAAGGAGAAGAGGACGGCAGAGGATGAGATGGTTAGATAGCATCACTGAAGCAATGAGCATGAAACTGAGCAAACTCAGGGAGGCAGTGAAGGACAGGAAGGCCTGGCGCAATATGGTTCATGGGGTCACGGAGAGTCAGACACGACTTAACGACTAAACAACAACAACAAAAGTTAAAGTTAATGTGGACTTTAAGAATCATTATATTAGAAGATCTCTATTAAAAGTTTGGACTAAATGTAGACCCCTTTTATGCCCTAAGATGCCGATGTGGACCTCTACACAAGAAGCCTTCTATAGAACTGAAACAAGAGATAAAAATAAATGGATGAGATACCAAGACTTATTAGAAAAAGAACAAAGAGAATATAAAATTAAATCAAAAGAACAATTGGTTTTAGAAGGATATACCTTTCAATGGCTTTCTTATATGCAATACAAAGAAAAATTTAAAATTGATAAAAAAGAATTTGGATTTGAACAGAATAAATCGGAATTTGAAATCCAATTATTTGAAACAGATGAACATTTAATAGTAAAAATGTACAAATTATTGTTGAGAGAAGAAATGGTTGAAGAACAAGTTAAAGAATGCATGATTAAATGGGAAAAAATATTGCTCATAATATACATATGCAGCAATGGGAAAATATGTGGTCTAAAGTATTAAAATTTACTTTATGTTGTTGGAAGAAAAAGTTATCTTACCAAGTCCGTTTCTGAGCCGGGAGTAAAGACACTGACAAATTGCATGAAGTTAGGAGATTTATTCTTCACCCAAGTGCAGAAGCAATGACAGCAGGCAGTTAGGTGGGCGGCCGCTCTGGGCCTCCTCCCCACAGTACCTTATATACCTTCTGTTACATTCAAACCCACGTTAAGATGTCATGACTTTCTGATCCAATCAAAGCCAGTTACCTTGATCCATACTCCTCCCCTTACCCAGGACCCCTTTCTCTGATGCCAAATAAGGTTCTTCCTTTCTGTATGTAAACTAATTTCTATCGCCTTGAGTGTTAACAGCCATATGTAAACATACATCCCTAAGAAACAAGGTCAGGACCACTTATCTTTCTTTGTGAGGGGTCATCTGAACAAGAAGAGACTATCAGGTCAAGACAGTTTATCTGCTTACATGAGTTGCTGCCTTTCCAGTCAGGAAGAGGCAAACCATGTCAGCAATTAACACATCCTTGAGATTTTGAAAAGTGTTAAAGGTCTCATCCTCAAGAATGCAACCTTTTGATAATCTAAAATACAGTTAACCATACATACAGGAAAGGGAATATTGGCATTTTGCTAGGCCTGCTTTTATTATAAAGATAAATGTTTAAACATCTAAATGTCTTAATATATAAAAATGTCTACATGCACCAACCTTCTAACAATCCCCCCTCTGTGCATGGGAAGAATATTCCCATAGCACACTAATTAACGATAGCATGACTTACGAATAGAAAAAAATTTAGAGTATAAAATACGAGTTTTCAAATACAAAACGACAATTAGTATAAACAGAAGGGCTGTTAAAAAAAACAAAATGACAATTGGGTGCAAGGCAAGGTGCAAGACATTGGAGAAGGTGGGACTCCAGCCGGAGAAAACATCCCACCAATGATGAACAGTCAGAACACCTATTTCCTGTACAACACGTACTAATTCAGCCCCTTCGTGGTGTAATTTTAATACAAGACCTTTATCGGAAAGTTTCAAAGCTTTCAATTTCTGTTGCACACGATCACTTTCCCAAGCAAGTTGAGCTAGGGAGGAAACATCAAAGCCAAGAGGCAATGAAAAATTCCAGTCAGGGGCCTCCCACCCCAGCGTCCTAGAAGAATAGTGGACTACAGTATAATGTCCCCCAGAGGAGGTCACATAGGAAACATTACAGCGGCACTGTCGCACAGGAGGATGAGACACCGTACCATCTTCCCAGCGAATAGCCGTGATGGAGACCACACAAACACACCCCCTACCATTATCGATGATACGGGGGGCATCACTGGCCAACTGGGTCCAAACACAGGTGGCAGCGCTGAAATTGTAGGCACAAGGTTCAAAAGGAGTGGTATATGCAGGACAAAGCCATTTATGAAAACCCCATTGGGCACATTGAGCCGTCATGAGAAAAGAGTTTGCAGTAGCTAATTTGGAATTAAAGGTGGGGATCCATAGATGGTGATTAACAATGGAAGGGAGGGGAAGAAATTGAAATGCTTCTACTAGAGTACCCTTTACCACTGCGGTAAGAGTGAAATACAAGGAAGGGTAGGCCCTCCTAAAACGGTCGACTTTAATCCATTGCCAATTGACATCACCATCCAAAATAATAGGCCTCCAAGCGTGGCTATCGCCTTGCTCCCATTCTCTGATATCTGTATCCATACGGAACAGATTTCCTAATTGAAGAATGGCACATCGGGTCGCAAGTGAAGAATTAAGCAGGCTATTATGAAAAAGTTGGAGGGCAGAAGCAGTAAAGTTAAAGTAAGCCATTGTGACTTGAATATCCTGGTGAAGAACATCAGCACTTTGCAAAATCTGTCGCTCTGTGAGATGGGACATAGTTTGAATATGCTTCCCCAGGGAGGCTATTTTATTCTCAAGAGCTTCAATGTCTATAGAGTTGATAACCCCAGCACCCGCGCCAATTCCCCCCATTATTGTGTCCAAAACTGAACGAGTGGAACGACCACGAAACCAAGAAGTATACATGGGTAAAGCCCATGGGAGACAAACAGGTTCATGAATAGAAACATTGTAGGCAGAAACATTAATAGTGACATGATAAATACGGCGTAAGGGGGCTTCCATTATCTGGTGGGGGTGATCCCTCAAAAGTATAACAGTGGAAGGAGTTCCCAACACTAGAGAGTGAGCACGGATAAAATTAATATAGAAAAAACTATAATTGAAACCTATTAGACAGTCACCACGCAATCGTCCCACCTCAGGAAAGTTCCATGAGGTGGCCTGTTTCCGGGTGCGAATAGTTCGCCAAAAGCCATCAGTCAATGTCTGAAAAGTGAGATTCAGTGGGGTGGACCATAGGAGATAAAAACGAGGCTGGTCCCATGGAATAGAGAAATAAAGCTTAGAACCGATGAACATCCAATCACCCATTCCGTTAAAACCCATACAGTCACCCGTGGATCCAGGAAGCCATCGGTATTGTGACAGTACTTGTTGCTTACATAGCTGTAAGAAAGTATTCGCAGAGTTAAGAATGCGCTGAGAATTTGGAGGAGCCCAGGTAGTAGTAAAAGGAAAAGGGGATACGGAAACAGCCAGGAAACCTTGATTGAAGCTTCCAAGTAGGAAAATCCACAATACTACAAGCCGAGACATGCCTTCAAGCCCCAAGTGTCCGAATCCGGATCCCAAACAAGTCGGATGGGCAGCACTGGCGGTGGAGGTGAAGGGCTGTGATCTCGAACCGCTGGTTTGACGTGAGTCCAATGGATCCAGGTGTTTCGCTCCGCAATCCGGATGGCTGTTTGTGTTGTCAGAAGGACCTGGTACGGACCATCCCACTTCGGTTGCAGTGGCGTCTTCCTGGAAAAGGAACGAATCCACACCCAATCGCCTGGTTCAAAGGGATGAAGGGTTTCCTCCAACAGTAAAGTCTGGAGAAGGGCACTCTGTGTCCACAAAGACCGGAGAAACCTACACATAGAAACAAGATAAGAAAACAGCGTAGAGTCCCCCCTCTCTAAATGGAGAGAGCGGGGATCCAAACCCTTTGAGACATCGGGCGGTCTGCCAAAAAGCAATTCAAAGGGAGACAATCCCACATCCTTACGAGGTCGCATTCGCAAATGGAACAAAGCAATAGGCAATACCTGGGGCCACTTTAAATGCGTTTCCTGACACAATTTACCTAACAGTGATTTAAGTTCCCTGTTAGCCCGTTCCACTCCCCCCGAAGATTGGGGATGATAAGGGACATGTAGGTTCTGTGTGATGCCTAAAGCTTGCAAGATATGGGTGATCACGTGTGCTGCAAAATGTTGGCCACGATCCATATCCAAAATGGAGGGGATCCCATATCGAGGTACCACATCTTTCAAGAGATGTCTTGCGGTTTCGAGTGCGGTCGCACGCCGACAGGGAAAGGCTTCAACCCAGTGTGTAAGCTGATCTCTGCAAACAAGAACATATTCAAAACCATTTGCTTTTGGTAACTGGATATAGTCCAGCTGCAAATTCTCAAAGGGTCTTTGAGCCCAGGGTCTGCCTCCTTTGTGTATCCTTTGTCTGGAAGAGGCATTGTTGGCTTGACATGTGAGACATGCCGTGCTACCTTTTCGGCTTCCATGTACACCCCTGGGGCGTACCATACTCTTCTGACAATGTCCACTATAGCCTGAGTTCCACAATGGCCCTTTGAGTGGACCTGTTGGCAAAGGAGGCGTAGTAGTCGTCTGGGGGCCAAGGGTCTGCCATCTGGCACCCTCCAAAACCCATCAGAAAAGGTCGCTTCATATTTTGCCTGCCACTGTTCCACCTCCCCCCTTTCAACGAAATCATCGTATGGAACAGATGATTGAAGGTGAAACTCAGTCGCTGCAACGGAAAGGGGAAGAGGCTGCAGGGCGGCCCATTTAGCTGCAGCATCTGCGAAAGCATTTCCCTTGGTGATCAGGGAGTTGTCTCGTTGATGCGCCGAGCAGTGCACCACAGCGAGGGCTTTAGGGAGCATAACGGCTTCCAAAAGTGAAGCCACCAACGCAGCATGAGCAATGGGGGAGCCAGAAGAAGTAAGGAAGCCCCGCTGTTTCCACAGGGCTCCTGTGGCATGACATACTCCAAATGCATATCTTGAATCCTTATAAACAGTGACACGAAGGGTGCAAGCAGCCCGACAAGCCTCGGTAAGGGCAATAAGTTCTGCAGCCTGGGCATTATGGGAGGGAGAAAGCGGAGAGGCCCAGATAATGTCATACAACGAAACCACTGCTGCTCCAGAAACACGGATGCCCTCGTGGAGGAAGGAGGAGCCATCGGTGAAATATTCACAGTCAGGGTTCGTGAGGGGCTGGTCAGTGAGGTCAGACCGGGGGTTTTCAGTGTCCTGGATGACCTGAAGGCAATCGTGGAGGGGTAAAGAAACATCAGAATCAGGTAACAATGTAGCAGGGTTCAGTGTAGAGCACCTTTCAAAAGAAATATGGTTAGAGGTAAAAAGTTCAGCCTCATATTGGGCAAGGCGCTGATGAGTGAAAGCCTGTGTTTGAGACTTCAAGAGGATTGCAGCGACCTCATGTGGTACCTTTAAAACGAGAGGGTGACCCAAAACCAAGTCACGTGAGCGCTTCACCAACTCAACAGCCGCAGCCACAGCGCGCAGACAGGGAACCGCCCCGCAGGCAACAGGATCCAGCTGGACTGAATAATAGGCGACCGGACGGTGTGCTGGGCCCAAAAGTTGAGAAAGTACACCAGAAGCAACCCCACAATTCTCATGGACGAAAAGGAAAAAAGTTTTAGAATAGTCCGGAAGACCCAGGGCTGGCGCAGAGGAAAGGGTCCACTTAATTTTGATCAATAAAGCGTCCAGGTCGGGAGTCCAGATAACGGATGCGGGGGCGTCCTTCACAGTGAGGAGGATCAAAGGACGGGTCAGTTCCCCAAAAGAAGGGATCCAGGGGCGACAAAACCCCAACACCCCAAGAAGAGCACGTACCTGGCGTTTAGTTGCGGGCTGTTTCATGTTTAAAATAGCTTGGATACGCTCAGTGGCCAATCTGCGAGAACCAGGGGCAATGATATAGCCCAAGTATTTCACTTCCGATTGTAAATATTGAAGTTTGGTTGGTGATGCCTTATGGCCACGGTCTGCCAGCGACGCAAGGAGGGCATAAGTATCCGTACGGCAAGAGTCCACCGTGTCCGATGCCACCAGTAAGTCATCCACATATTGGATAAGAACGGACCGGCAGGGTAAAACAATAGATGCTAAATCAGCTTTCAAAATTTGCGAAAACAGGGTAGGGGACTCCGTATATCCCTGGGGTAGCCGAGTCCAAGTATACTGAGTGGAGTTCCAAGTGAAGGCAAAAAGGTATTGCGACTCAGGGTGCACTGGAATGGAAAAGAAAGCAGCACACAAATCAATGACAGTAAAACACGTGGCCGTGGCAGGAATCATAGTTATGATGGTAGCGGGGTTCGGGACAACTGGTGCCCGTGGAATAACGTATGAATTGACAGCACGAAGGTCGTGCACAAAACGATAAACGGGGTTCCCTGCAGAGTCTAGTTTAGGTTTACGAACAGGAAAAATGGGGGTATTACATGGGGAAGTGCAAGGACGCAAAACCCCTTGCCTAAGATAGCTGGTAATAAGCAGTTGAATGGGTCCAATGGCCTCAGTTGGAATACTATATTGGGGCAGACACGGTGGTGGTCCAGATTTAGTCTGAATGACAACAGGAGCTGCACTTTTCAGGAACCCAACATCCGAGGACTCCCAGCCCCACAATGAATCCGGGAGGGTGCACAAGTCCGGGGGCACCGTATGGGGGTCTGAGGCTGCTGAAAAAAGGGAAAAAAGACAATGCATATATGTCAAGGGAACGTCCAAAATCAACCCATTAGGAGTGCATTTAATAGTGGCTCCAAGCTTACAGAGTAAATCACGACCAAAAAGGGAAACTGGAGATTCAGAACAAATGGTAAAAGCATGTTCAATAGTAAGGGGACCCACTTCAACCTTTAGAGGATCGGTAACATTCACGGGGATAACCCTACCCCCAACCCCAACAATATGGTCAGAAACATCAGAAAGAACAGAGGAGGAAGAAGGAGGGTGGGTTAGTAGGGAAGCCGTGGCCCCGGTATCAACCAAACAGTGATACTGTTGGCCATCCACCATCAAAGACAAAAAGGGTTCCCCCCCAGGTCCGGACCGAAGAGGTAAAGCGAGTGCACTCAAGGGCTTTGGTTCTTGGGCGTCCCCAAGATCCCGTCATTGCGGAGAAAATCCGGACTGCGCTGGAGAATCTGTGGAAGGAATAACAGGATATGAGCGAGGTTGGGAAGGGAGAGGAGGAGGTGGAGCCGGAGTGTGGGAACGAGGAAACGGTATGGGTTGTTGCTGGGGAAGAAAAGGGTTCCCACTCCTCCCCCGCCGTTCCTCCATTCGCCGGGCATCCGCCTGGTGGGTCCTGCATTCACGAGAAATGCCCCTCCTTCTGACAGTAATAGCAGAGGGGACGGGCTGGTGGAATCCCAGACCTGAGCCTTACGTATTGTGGTCGGCTGCGATGATCCGTTTGAAAAGTAGCAAACATTTTTAGGTCTTCACGGCGCTCAGCACGGTGCCACTTATCTTTCTCCTCCTCCTCTTTTCGCTTACGGTGATCAAAAACAAAATTGGCAATACGACGGAGCTCAGCAACATCTAAACTTTGCCAGTTGGAAACGATGGTTTGGAAATGGTTTTTAATGTCAGCAGCCGCTTGCTCAACAAAAGCAAAGCGGAGAAGCCTATTGTCTTTATCATTTTCAAGATCCAAATGGGCATGAGTGACCCCTGCCTCAGATAAACGAACCCAGAAAGCGTCCGGGGTTTCGTCAAGTCTCTGAATTGTGTTATTAAATTCAGACCATTTCAAAGGCTTCTTCCCTATTTCCCAAAGGGCCTCAATGAGGTTCTCCTTAGCCCTGTTATACTCAGTCCAATGGGCAGCATTATTATATTCTCATGTAGGCTCATGAGTTGGCCAAGGGACCCGGGGTGGTGGTGCCACTTCCCCGGGAACTGGTAGAACAGGACGACGGCCAATTTCTACACATTTTTCAAACAATTTCAAGACCTCATCCCTGGTCAATAACATATTAAGGAGCTCCATCATATCAGCCCATGAAGGGTTGTGACTTCGAATGACTGCCTCTAAGCGTCTTATGACAGCCAATGGGTCTTTTCGGAAAGAAGGAGTGTCAGAGCGCCACACCGCCAAGTCCGTTGGTGAAAAAGGAGTGTGATATCTTAAAAATGCTATATGCCCAGCAACAGCCGGTTGCCCATCTGTAGCAGGTGTGGGAGGTAGAGGTACTGGATTTAATAACAGGGGTGCCATCATTTTGCCGGAAGGCAAAGTGCCTTCGTGCCCTTGTTCCGAGCAAACGGAGTCTGGAGCGCTGGCAAGAGGGGATAAATCGGCAAGTTCATTCCAACAGTGCCAATAAGACAAGTGCTCTGGACAATTCCGTTTTAATTGGAGCTCAAGAAGCTTCAGTTTCTCACAGTGGAATGTACCCATGGGAGGCCAAATTGCATTACCGCTTGTATCCAGATATTGAGTCCATTCCATACATAGTTCACGTGCACATCTTTTCCTCATTCCTGGCTGGGTGGGCAAAATCCCCTTATCCCAAGCCTGTAACAACCTTCCCAAAGGGGAAGATGGGGGTACTGTCGACTGAGTATTCCCCATACCCTCTCGTGTCCCTAAGCGTGGCACCGGTGCCCGTCGGATTTGGGGTGTGTCTAAACACCCAGAGACTCCCTATTAGAGTACCGACCCTCTGCGCGCTTCCAAACTCCTGATCACTTATCAATTTTGCAATTTCTAGGACACAAGCGGTAATTGCCCAGTTATGGTATCAGCCACTCATTCAAACACAACTGTAGCCTCAGCTACTTATGCAAGCACAACCTGCCCGGGCACGCGGATCGCCCTGGTCCCACTTGCTATCCGGGTTGCTCTGGTCATCACTCAACAAGAGCTAGCAGAGGCCCGGGGGCGTCTTGAACCAGTTTGACACACAGCCTTGGTCTGCAGTCAGGATTTATAAAAGAGATCAAACACACATTCCCAGGTTCAGCTTATGGTCACTCACTCACACACTCACAGCCTCTTGAGGCACGTGGATCTTGTCAGCCCCCCTTGCTTTCTACCTGGGTTTTCCAGATAGGTGCGGCTGGAGCAGACAGACACACAGCCCTGGTCAACAGCGGGAAAATAATTGGGGAAACACACAAAGCTCTTACAACCGAACACTGAGGCACAACTAATTACACACAAACACTGGGCTTATATATATATATATATATATGAAGGAAAAAAAAAAATTTGTTCGGGTACTCACCCACTGTGATGTTGTCCTAAATTCATGCAATTGGTTGGCACAAAATCAAAGTTCCCTTTACTACCTTCAGGGCAATCCCGCAGGAAAATCACAAACCCTCTGGGCAAATGGCCCGGTGCCGGCAGGGCGTGTTATCCTCCAGGGACCCAGCCCATCAGGTTAGCCCAGTCCCATCTGGGGTGCCAAATGTTGGAAGAAAAAGTTATCTTACCAAGTCCGTTTCTGAGCCGGGAGTAAAGACACTGACAAATTGCATGAAGTTAGGAGATTTATTCTTCACCCAAGTGCAGAAGCAATGACAGCAGGCAGTTAGGTGGGCGGCCGCTCTGGGCCCCCTCCCCACAGTACCTTATATACCTTCTGTTACATTCAAACCCACGTTAAGATGTCATGACTTTCTGATCCAATCAAAGCCAGTTACCTTGATCCATACTCCTCCCCTTACCCAGGACCCCTTTCTCTGATGCCAAATAAGGTTCTTCCTTTCTGTATGTAAACTAATTTCTATCGCCTTGAGTGTTAACAGCCATATGTAAACATACATCCCTAAGAAACAAGGTCAGGACCACTTATCTTTCTTTGTGAGGGGTCATCTGAACAAGAAGAGACTATCAGGTCAAGACAGTTTATCTGCTTACATGAGTTGCTGCCTTTCCAGTCAGGAAGAGGCAAACCATGTCAGCAATTAACACATCCTTGAGATTTTGAAAAGTGTTAAAGGTCTCATCCTCAAGAATGCAACCTTTTGATAATCTAAAATACAGTTAACCATACATACAGGAAAGGGAATATTGGCATTTTGCTAGGCCTGCTTTTATTATAAAGATAAATGTTTAAACATCTAAATGTCTTAATATATAAAAATGTCTACATGCACCAACCTTCTAACAATGTTATAACTTGAAAGAAAATTTCTATAAAATGATGTATCAATGGTATATGACACCCCAAAGACTATCAAAGATGTATGGGACAAAATGTTGGAAATATAACCAACAAGAGGGGTCATTTTACCACATGTGGGGGACATGTAAAATTGCAAAGAAATTTTGGACTCAAATACAAACATTGATGCACAGCATACTACAAATACAGATCCCATTTAAACCAGAACTATTCCTGTTGGGGATAATGGACTTTCAAATAGGAAAACACCTTATTAGAATTACTCAATACATGATTACTGCAGCAAGACTTCTTTATGCACAGTTTTGGAAAACCCAGACACTACCAACAAGAATGGTTGCTAAAACTGATGGATATGGCAGAAAATGACAAACTGACTTGCCTATTAAAAGAAAACTCAAACAACTACTACCTCAAAGAATGGAAACCATTGATGGACTGTTTGCAAAATACAGGTGGGGTGAAGCTTACATGGGGATTTGAAGATTAGATTATAAATGTAATGGGATATGTTTAGACAAAGAATTATTCCTATTTAATGTATTAAAAACTAGCACTTATGATAGCCTTATTATTTCTAAGGCCAAAGATAGATTGGAAGTTATCTATTTTTCATATCTTTTCTTCTTTTACTTTACCTCACTTTTTCTTTTCCTTTTCTTTATATTTTGTATTTCAAATTTTCCTTTTCATTTCTAACTTTTAAATATGTATCTTTAAAATCTGAATAAAATATTATAAAAATAAATATATAAAAGGGAAAATAATTTGAAAGAGAAATTGAAACATCTACAGGCACAGATGGTTAGATGTCCATCTCCGGTTTTGTACAGAGAAATACAGAAAAAGAAATATGAATTAACTACTATAATATCACAGCAGACAGAATTTATGGTAACATATTTGCAACAGAGAGAGACAAAGATCTGCATAGTCAAAGCTATGGTTTTTCCAGTAGTAATGTATGGCTGTGAGAGCTAGACCATAAAGGCGGCTGAGCACCAAAGAATTGATGCCTTTGAACTGTGGTGCTGGAGAAGACTCTTAAGAGTTCCCTAGACTGCTAGGAGGTCAACCCAGTCAACCTTAAAGGAAATCAACCCTGATTGCTCATTAGAAGGATTGATACTGAAGCTCAAGCTCAGATAGTTTGGTCACTTAATGCGAAGAGAGGACTCTTTGGAAAAGACCCTGATGCTGGGAAAGACTGAAGGCAAAAGGAGAAGAGGACGGCAGAGGATGAGATGGTTAGATAGCATCACTGAAGCAATGAGCATGAAACTGAGCAAACTCAGGGAGGCAGTGAAGGGCAGGAAGGCCTGGCGCAATATGGTTCTTGGGGTCACGAAGAGTCAGACACGACTTAACGACTGAACAACAACAACAACTTGCAGAACTATAATTGGACCAATATTTTATCAGCCATTAGTATGTGGAATAAAAATATAGTGGAATCTTAGCCATTATGGGCTATGTTGGAAGGCTTTTATCTATTCCCTTGCAGTCACGAGAAGTTCTTAGAACAACATATAGTCAAAAAGCTGTTTTATTTTCAGTAGTGTGGGCAGTGAGAAATCTTTGAGCCATATTGGAGATTAGATTAGGTTTTGATAATGAGATGGCTGAATGTTTAATGTATGGATAATGGGTATGGGTACAATCCTGCTTCAGGTTTCAATCACACACACTCAAACATGATTGCTATGGAGATCAGCAATTTTACTTCAAAGCTAAAGAGATAACAGTGAACAAAGAATGTAAACAAAACAGAAGCTTGCCTGAAGAGTTTGCTTTTAATAAGAGCACACAGAAGAATAATCCAAATCCAATCCAGGGTTCTGAGAGCCAGGCCAAGGTTGGCAGCCAGTCCAAAGGTCCAAATTTCACAAATAGAATGCATGCATGAGCTTCACACAAGAGCCAGAAATCAGACAGTTGCTTCCAACAGAGCAACGTGGGTCAGGACTGCTTCTTAAATCAGGCTACAGCCAGTTGTCATTAATCAAGAGATTTACTCCCTTGTTTCTCAAGAAGCCTCATAGAACAATGTTGCTCTGCTCTTCACTCTACTCACTGGGTATGGAGATGGGGAGGCCTGATGTCATCATCATCATCTGACTCCTCCAGCTGCTCCGGTGATGCCTGCATTTGATCAGCCTGTGGTGATTCTTGGCTTTATAGCTCCTGAGGCTGACATTCCACAGGTTCTGCTGGAGCCTCTTCCTCAACCTCTGAGTCCTGGCCATGACACGATAACCCTCCCCAGAACCCCCTCTACCCTAAATTGGAGGTTTAGCCTTTTGTGGGTATTATTGATGGAACTGTCGTACCAGACGTGGCACACGGACTTGGGATGCATCCTCCCAGGACTCTTCCTCTGGGCCATATCCCTTCCAGTCCACCAAGTATTGTAGTTGGCTTTGGTATCAATGGGAGTCTAATATGCATGCCACCTCATACTCAGGCTCACCATCTACCATGGCAGGTGGTGGTGGCAGAACATCAGAATGATGAGTGCTTGCTGGAGCATCAAAAACCAACAATGATCTATGAAAAACTATGTGCATTTTGATAGAGGCAGGTAGTTTGACACAATAAGCCACTGGGTTAATCACTGCTTCAATGGGAAAAGGACCAAGAAACTGGTGCTCTAGTTTTTTTAGATGGGTGTTAAATAGCCAGATGCCAGGTGGAAATCCAGACCAAGTCCCCAACTGACAAGGTGGCCCCAGGCTGACAATGTTGATCAGCAAAGTGTTTTTAGGAGTCCTTCACCTTCTGTACCTGGTCTTGCCTTCAGCTCCTGTAAGAACTGATCTGCAGCTGGGATGTATGACTTAGGGGAATCCAAAGGAAAGAACCAAAGGTGGAAAACATAATTAGCCAGGAATGAAGACATCTTTGTAGAGGTGTGTTGTGCATTGTTTTAGGCAAACTCCACTGAAGCCAAAAGCTCGACCCAGTTATCTTGGTGATAGTTGACATAACACTGGAGGTATTGCTCAAGGATGACATTCACACATTTGGTTTGCCTGTCTGACTGGGGATGATGGGTGGAGGAAAGAGCCTTGCACCCCCAACCTGTCAAAGAGCACCTGCCAAAAGCACAAAGTGAATTATGGGACCGGATCTGAAATCAGGTGCTCAGGTAATCCATGTAGGCAGAAAATATTATCTAAGAAGAGACTTACTTCTCTTTTGTTGTGGGTAAGCCTGTACAGAGAAGGAAATGAGTCATTTTGGTGAGAGTGTCTGTTACCATCAATATGTGGTTGCTCCTTTCGGCAGAAGTAGTTCAGTGGTGAAGTCGAGAGACACAGCTTGCCAGGATCTTTCTGGTGTTGGCAATGGTAGGAGTTCTCCAGCTGACTTTCCCAGAACACTCTTTCATCAACAGCAAACTGGGCCGGAAGTGACATATTGCTCCACCTCCATCTGGAGATGTGGCCACCAGAAATCTCTAGCCACCAAGTGCAGACTCTTGAAATGACCAAAATGCCTTACCGGTGGGCTGTCATAGTACACTTTGAGGATTGTACCCTGCAGGGGCCCAGTGGGAATGTAATAGTGACCTTGAAAAAGTAAAAGTTTCCAATCTAATGTCCAATGTCATGAAGGGTTGTTAGGTGTGGCCTCAATTTCCCTCTGATGGCCTGGGCGTAGCAGCCTAGGCATGGCTATGTTCTTGTAGTTCCTGAAGCAGATCTACTGGAACAGTGATGGTAGCAATTTTTTCTGCAGGTATGACAGTGGCAGGCCAGGAGTCAGCGTTGGAGTGTTCATATTCTGGTTTCCTTTAAAGGGTATTGGCCCATTTATTATGGGTGCTGGGGATGTAAGTAATCTTAAAATTAAACTGGTAGGCAACAGGACATTTTCTGTGTGTCCAGGGGGTGCTGCTTGCACTGACTGGGCTTTGAATGCTTGCACCTGGATGGTGAGTAAAAAAAAATCTGCTGAGTCAGCTGCACATTCTCAGTGGCAAATTGCTCTATGCTGATAGCAAAGGTTTCACTCCCCAGTCAATCAAGAGTCAATTAGGGTTGGACCCAAACTGATCTGCTCCAGGTTTCAATCACACATATTCAAACACAGTTGCTATGGAGATTAACAATTTTACTTGAAGGCTGAAGAGATAACAGTGAACAAAGAATGTAAATAAAACAGAAGCTTGCCTGAAGAGTTTGCTTTTAATAAGAGCACACAGAAGAATAGTTCAAATCCAATTCAGGGTTCTGAGAGCCGGGTCAAGGTTGTCAGCTAGTCCACAGATCTGAATTTCACAAATAGAATCTACACATGACTGTCACACAAAACCAAGAGATCAGACAGTTGCTTCCAACAGAACAACATGGATCAGCACTGGTTCTTAAATCAGGCTGCAGCCAGTTGTCATCAAGAGGTTGACTCCCTTGCTTGTCAAGAAGCCTCATAGAACAACGTTGCTGTGCATTTCCCTCTACTCGCCAGGTGTGGGGACTGGGAGGCCTGATATCATCAACACAATCTCACTGCTCCAGCTCTTTCGGTGGTGCCTGTGTTTCTTCAGCCTCAGGCAATTCTTGGCTTTGGGTCTACTGAGGCTGACATTCCACAGGTTCTGCTGGAGCCTCTTCCTCAAGGTCTGAGTCATCTCAGTCCTGGGCCATGACAGTTAATGGGTCTGTATGGGTAATGGATCTGTACTGGGTGGAAGGAATGACCTTGAGGAACAGGAGGAATCACCACTATCAAGACAGCAGTCAGATGAAAAAAACCTGAGTGTGGGGGAGAACTGTAACCCGAGAAAATATCTCAGACAAGACCCTCCCTAGTTCTCACAAGGATAATGGGATGGAGAGGGGAAACGCATTCAGGCTTGCAAGATTCTGTTACTATAACCTTATAATCAAAGGTGTATTGCCCTGAATTACTGGTTTCCTAGTCTGATCTACCTTGAAGGTCTGACAACCCTTAAGGAAAGACATTCTCAAATGCAAGGTTGATTCAGGGCCTCTCCAGAAGAAGGAATGGCAGCCCAAGAGGATAATGGAAAAGGGGGAAAGGATACTCAGAGTTCAGGAGAAATTGGGATTATTATGCCAAATTAGGAGTCATCCCTATACCAAGGACCAGATATAACACATACTGGGTATGCAGGAATACCAGAGCCTATAGTGGAAATAGCACATGAGATTTTTTGTTCTAGCTATCTAGCTAAGGATTGCACAATGTTTTGAACACTGGACTGATTCTATTGGCCAGGAATGAGCAAGGGTGTACCCAAATACTGTAAATCTTGTCCTGTCCGCCAGTTAAACCAAACGGGGAGCAAGGTAGAGTTATGATGGAGAGAATGTCCTTGATCACCACTCCATTTACTAAGAAAGCAATGGGCATAGTAGGCCATCTCCCACAGTCCAGCAAAGGCAACAGATTCATATAGCTTTTCAATGATTATGCAACCCCATCCTCAGAAACTGGACCTCTAAGAAACATGACTCCCCACTGCCGCCACCACCACCAAATAGCTGGAAGATTCATCAACAATTTCAGATGGAGCCAAAGAGATCCTTGTGGATCCAGGGTTCAGTTTTCAGTTCCTGTACTCAGGTACCTTTATGCTGACTTAGCGATGAAGGACATCTCTACAAGCCCCTAATCATCCCTGGGCCACACACTGCTCCCAGGTTTGGCTTATGGTCACTCACTCACTCACTCACAACCTGTTGAGGTATGCGGATCATGCAAGCCCCCCTTGCTTTCTACCTGGGTTTTCCAGAGAGGTGCTGCTGGAGCAGACAAGACACACAGCCCTGGTCAACAGCCGGGAAATATTTAGAGGCACACACAAATCACTTCCAACCAAACACGAGGCACAAGAGGTTCTTTGTAATACATGGAGATCCAGTGAATTTAAAGTAACAACAAAACTTTACTGGTTGCAAGATACATTTGCTCTTTCTCATACACACACGCACTCATCCACATTTACCCACATCCTTCCCAACTAGGCTGCCAGGCACTAGCTAGAGGGACAGAAGCCGCCAAGTCTGGATCCAAAGATGACTCAGAGTGGGCAGGCTTTTGGACCCCTTTTATTCCCAAAAGTCGTTGCTTGGTTGATTTACAAGTGGATGGGATTGGAGTGAGGGTTTCCATGTGCTCAGGCCCAACTTCTTTTGTCTGGTTCAGGTCCTTTGTTTCCTTAACAACTTGCTTCCTTCCTATCTACCTCCCGGAAGGGATCTCATAGACAAGTTTCCTGGCTTTTGTCCTCTCTGCTTATGTGCCTGCTTCATCTTTAGTTATGGCAGCTTCAGCCTAGTCTCACAGCCACCAGTCTGACCAAGCATATGAACCAGATCCTGAAGAGAATGCTTTGCTTGTATGCTTTATCTCTGCATCTCAAGAGGGTCCAGAGGAATCAGTGGAGCTTAGCCCTTCAAGTTCCTCTATGGGAGACATCTTCAAGGGATCTTTGATATTATCAGAGAGGGATGGAGTGGAAAATGGGAATCCCCTAAGGATTTAGTTGAATATGTACTCACCCAGTCAAATAGACTAAAAGGAAGGAACAGAAAAGATAGCATGATAAAGGGGTAAAATCAAAGCAATTAGAAGTGGGGGAACAAGTAATAATGTTGTTGCCTAGTGCAGAAAGTAAATTACAGGCCCAATGGCAAGGTCCCTATGTGATCAGGAAAAGTTGGTATGGAAACAAAGGAAAAAATGTCACATGAACCAGACAAAGGAAGTTGGGCCTGAGCACATCGAACCCCCCCCACACACACACACACACACAATCCCATCAACAGTCACCAGACTTGTAAATGAGCAAGGCAAGAATAGCAGCCAGTCTTGCAAATCAACAAAGGAAGGACTTTTGGGGGTAAAAGGGGTTCCTGAAGACCGCCCAATCCTTATCTTTGGATCCAGACTTGGCAGCTTCCATCCCTCTAGCTAGTGTCAGGCAGCCTTGCTGAGAAGCCTGTTGTCCAGGCTGTGAGTGTGTGAGTGAGTGACCAAAAGCTGAACCTGGGAGCACCTGTAACACTTATTATGGTTTTTTATTTATTATGGCTAAACTGATGTCAAAACTCCTTGGCTGGATCAACTAGGATGTGTCAGGAAGTTCCCCAGACTAGTGGCAGAATATTTCTGTTTGTTGCATATTACAGATCCCTTGGAGCAGGGATCCCACCAGTAGGGGAAAATTAATGTAAAAGATATTGATACAATCATAGCTACTGGCTAATTGGCACTCCCTTCAGCCAGGTCATTTGCTATCAACAGAGTCATCGCATTAGACCATTTTTAACGCCGAAGATGAAAGGTCCATATTTATGGAGTTTCTTTTACATCCGTAGGGCTCTTCCCTCAGGCAACAAAACCTAATGCAGACTTAAATAGGACTGCTGCTACAAGTTTCTCTGTCCTCTGCACACATTTTGGAGTGGGGAATGCTGATGTAGCTTGGCTGGAAAGGTGAGGGAGAAGCCCCAGAGTGATCACCTCTATAATCACATCCAAACTGAAGGAAGCAGAACCTCTTATGCAAATTAAAGAAATGCAGGTGCATTCACATGCTTCAAGAAGATAGTTCAGTTCCAGCCCTCTTGATTTAATGCCAGTGTCCTTCCTATTTAGCAGTGCCTTAATCAGCTTTTCCTGTTCTTGTCACCTGAGGGCAACAGAAAACAGCAGGAGACAACCCACAGCAATTTGATAGCATACCTAGCCCATTGTCCTCTCTGTGGATAGGCTAACAGGTAGAGATGGAGGCCTGTATCAATTACCCTGAAAATCCTACACCATGTTGGATTAATTTGCTCACTCATCAGTGCACTAATGGCCCAAATGCTTATACAGTATATCTGATATAGTTAAAGGGATTCTTTCAAGCATCTCTCTATACATCAGCAGCATCTGGACATGCAGGGGTCAAACTAGGCATGATGATGGACACACTGTCATGATGCAAGCCCCTTCTTCTGACACCACCCCCTCCTTAGGGATGCCACTGCCATTCTTAAATACTCCATATAAGAGGGAGCTTCCGCTCCTACAGAAATCAGGAATAGGTGTAGCCAAACTGCAGAGAGATCTGCCATTCATTGGTGCTAAATGGCCCACCTTTAAATCATTAAAGTGTTGAAATGTGGCCAAAGTTCATAATTCTGCCTTGGCCTACAGTTTGACAACCAAAGAAATCCAGATGCTCTCACACAGATAGTGCTCATGTAAATGGAGCTTTTAGTTGAAGCAGCAGCTACAAGAATTCAGAATGCAAAATGCAGGAAGACGATTTAAAGCCCTAAATGTGCAGCTAAGGGGTGAAGGTAGATTGTGTGACTTACCAGGAAGTCAGAACAGAGTTTCCCTGTGCTCTTTTTCACTTAAAACAGTGGAGTCCAAAGCGGATTTGTATACATTTCTTGGATAGCCAAATGTAATGCAATCATAACGATAAGAAAACAAAAGGAGTGAGACATTCATACATTTCCAAGGCAAAACCAAGCAGTTCCAGAGGACTGGAATTCATTCTCGCACCTCTGGCAGAGGTGCTAAGAGGGAGGGCACCCTCCAGGCATTGTGGTGGTCGGGGCAAAGTGATGCCAAGGAACAGTTCAAAGCAATCAGGCAAGAGAAGTTCAGTTACAAAGAGCACTTTCCTTAAAAGGAACAGGCAGGGGAGAATGGATTCAGACAAGGAAATGGAGCAAAACCAGGGCTTTGAAGAAAAGAGGGGAAAGAGGGGGCTTCTTTTAAATCGTTGTATCCAGAAACCTAGCAGACCCAGGGCCTTAGTATTTTACTGCTTCTCAAAACTCCAAGTTCAGACTAGAGCTTGAAGGTTAGGAAGGACCTGCTATTTGCATTGGGGAAAAGCTTGCATTAGCAGGAATGTAAACTGTTTTTCCAATCCATGAAACAGAACAGGGAGGGGGTGCAAACAGGTGCAAATTAAGCTTTTACTGAATAGGAAATGACATTACTTTCAAAACCTTGGCTCTGAGCATTACACCACACTGTCTCCACACTATGAGTCTCTCTGGGTTACTAAGATAAATTCAATCAGTTTGGATACACAGACTATGTTTTACAATAGTCTGATAAATCCTTCGGTTCACCTAAGGCAGTGTTCCTCAAACTTGGCAACTTTAAGACGTGTGGACTTCAACTCCCAGAATTCCCCAGCCAGCCATGCTGGCTGGGGAATTCTGGGAGTTGAAGTCCACACGTCTTAAAGTTGCCAAATTTGAGGAACACTGATCTAAGGTAATGCCTCAGCATTCAGTCAGAGATCCTTTTTTGTTTTACTTAGTACACTTTGTCCCTAGGTTCTCTGATTTCTCTTTTTCACTAACTCTTCCATTTGTGCTAATGACATTCAGGTACATTCTTCGGCCCTGGCCTTGGATAAGAGGTGTGCTTCCTCTCCAGTTGCCTTACTGGGATTCCCAGGTACATTTTGCAAAGGCCAGATGGAAACATTTGGTCTGCTGTTTTTCAACCTCAATGTCCTTTTTTCTCCCTCTCTCCACCTCTTGCTTCTTTTATTTTTCAGAACTGTCACTGGGAGTTTCGAACGTTTTATCAATGAGAACCTTTCTTTCAAACCTTTCATTTATAAAACTACAAGGACCTGCAATGTTTGTCTTTGGAATAACCAGAGAATTTCATCAGTTCTTGCTAATAAAATCACCAAGCAGTTCCTTCATGTGTTGGGAGTGGACTATTGCAATATTTGTTGGCAGCTCTTCCTACCTTTGCTTTCTTCTTGGGCTTCAGACCCACAACTGCATGCTCCACATGATCCTGGACCTTTCCCAATTCACCCTGACTTTGTCTGCAGGGATTCTTATCTTGGTTGAGTCTTCAGCAGCATTAGCAGTTTAAATTGCTGGTCTTGATCTCCTGGACCATGTGAGGAATAGTCAGTTCTCTGAATAACTTGATTACAGGTCAGGTTTGCACTCATTCATGTCATCAGGGTCACCTCGTGCTGAAGAGCTTCTACTCTTTGGAAGAGACTCATCCTTGAACTACACTTGGATTCTGATCTCCTAACCTTTTAAAAAGGCTCTTAAAATACTTTTTCTTCAGGACTTTTATGAAGCTGGAAGAACTTTTCACTTTAGAGGAAGTACTGGATACGGATTAATTATGATAGGGTTTGGGACTATATCGGATTTTACATTAAATGTTACACTGTTTCATTGGTTTATACTATAATTTATTTTATTTGTTTTTATTTATTTTATTTTTTGTTTTCCACATTGTTGTTGCTGTTGTTTGTGCCTTCGAGTCATTAAGTCCTGGTGAC
Source organism: Python bivittatus (assembly GCF_059951505.1). Lineage (NCBI taxonomy): Eukaryota > Metazoa > Chordata > Lepidosauria > Squamata > Pythonidae > Python > Python bivittatus. The sequence goes on along the minus strand of NW_028277030.1, from coordinate 131,558,389 downwards.
TGCCTGGACAAGTCCCTGCAGTTTTCTTGGCAAGATTTTGGGAAGTGGTTTTCTGTTGCCTTCTTCCTAGGGCTGAAAGTGAGGGACTGGCCCAAAGTCCCCAGATGGCCCTGTGCCTAGGACAGGACTGTAACTCATCTCACCTTGAGAAGCCACATGAGTTCTTAAATGAAATAATGCTAAGGTTTAGGGTTGGGTTGGGTTTGGTTTGGTTGTATGTTTCTTTTGTGAGGTTTTTGATAATAGACTATCTGTCACATAGTTTTCCATCAGACATTTTTATGGAAACCACTAAAGAAATGCACTCTCCTGTTGGTCAACTGGATGGAGAGAGTTTGAGCACTGATAGGTTCATGGTGTTCCCTTCATGTTCTCTGCATTTCACAGTGAATAATCAGGGATCAAATGCAAACAGCCTCATGAGAGATTTGGAGGTAGAAACATGAGTGGTGTAGAAGTGCTCTCTCATTGGGCAAAGAAACACCACAACTTCTTCTCAGAACTCCAGAGTGAGTAGAAGATGATCACATGGCTGACTTAAAAATGTTTTTCAGGGATTGGAGGCAGAAATAGGAGGTGTGGAAGTGTTGTATGATAGTTTGCACTCACGTCCACCTTTTCAATGAAAAAAGACTCAAGATGATAAAAATGCTAAAAGCACAATAGTACTTTCATCTGTTGCCTACAAGACATCAGAACAGTTACCAATCCCTAGGAAAGGATTGCTAGCACTAAAACAATATGAATATGAAGTAAAATATATGGAACCATGGGGCTTAGCACAGAAAAAAAACATCCAGACATTGTGGCATGTTTTATCATAGCATCAGTTTCCATGTGGCAAGTTTACTGAGATAGCTGACCTTAAAAGGTTCCTTCTCTCAAGTCTAACCGTTGGTGGCATTACAAGAAATAAATAAAAGTCCTGGTCGCTTCCTCTGTTTTTGTAACAACTGCTGAATTTCCTCACACGGTAACTTCGGCAGCTCCCATCTTATTCTTTTCAAAGAATGCTCCTCAATCATTTCTAGAGCTAGATAGCAGCACTAGTCCTCACTTATTTTGTTTTATTCTTTACCTTATTTCACTTTATTACTAAACACCAAGTCAGTTTGGCCCTGAGGTTTCCTTGTTACATTTGTTCCTGCATACACTCATTATACAAGATAACTGACCACTTTTTTGGATAATAGCAGGAACTCAACGTTATATCTAGGCTTTAAAGAACTTAGTGATTCATTTGGCTTCCAGAGTTTCCTCATCACCTGCTTCCTGTGGTTCTTCAGCATAGAACCACATTATTAAACATTGACTTTCTTTCTTTCCAGAGCTGCCAATTTTACCATTTTCAGTCTCACCGGTCTGCTAATATTTAGTGCTCCTGTTGTTAATTTATTTCTGTTTCTGCATATTCCCCTTTCATGAGGGTCTGTAGCAAGGCTATAGGGGGATCTTCTATACTCCACAGAACTGGGCTCCATCCTCAAGGCAAAGCTTGGGAGATGTGGCTGAATAACCACCTTTTCCACTCATTGTCATGAATGGATCCTGCCCCACTTCCTACTCATTGCCCACCACCCCCCAGGCTCAACACTTGACTCCACTAAGGACCTTCTCATTATGTCTCTCTCACAGCAGCAATTCTTTCAAACTTGATTGCTGCTCAGTTTCATTGGCAGGGTGCATGTAACACAGAAATTGTTGTGTTAGTTTTTCAACCAGGCTTCCTTTTTCCACTTTTGTCCTCATCCCTCACTCTTAGGGTCCTTTCTCAGAGCAATTGTATCACAGGCAGGGAGAGCAAAGGAGATGGACTAGTCTAATGTACCCTAAAATGTTCTCCTTTTCTCTCGCAGTTCTTCAATCACACAAGGCTTCAGTCAGGCAGTCACTCCATATTCCATTTTGGGCACATGCAGACACACACCCTGATGTCTCTGCTTCTGCCAGATGAAATCTGCCATTCTAAGAGAAGGCCTTAGATCTCCTTTTTCTCTGGATCATCCCTCCCAAAGCCATCCTCCTGAAATTGGAGTACAGAAAATAAATTCCTGTAGGAAGAAGAAAGTGCAGCATCATTGGAAGTAGCACATTAGGTCCAAGAGTTGCTGAACACTTGTATTCACAGGATCCAAAGCAGATAGCCAGGTGTCTCCAACTCCTAAACACCTCAATGGTCTTCCCACTCGGGCATTGGTGTACTCTGATAGCAGTGAAGAGACTTTTCCCATACAGATACATTGGTTTTGCTTTTTATGGTGAGACAGAAGCAAGGAATACCTTCAAATACCTGTTACATAAATTTATTTAAAGAATTCTGCAGAGTTATACAATAAGCATCAACTTTTAAGAAACAGGAAAATAATAAGAAAAGTTACAAACCAATGGGTACAGATTATCTTTGGAATTGCAGCCTTGGATGGAAAGACAGAAGAAATTATAGTTGAGGAGGGAATAAAGAGGAACTGGACATCCCGTTGAGCAGGCAGGGCACATGTCCGGTGGTAGATGGTGAAGTCCCTTGCCAGGCAGGGGGAAACACCATACGCTGAAGTCCTCAAAAGCCCTTTTTGCCTTCAAGACATCTTGGTTTTCATTGGCTGTGGTCCAGCCTCACGTTTTCTACTTGGGTTCTTTGAATGTGGCCCCCATTGTTGGGCTCAGCCTGAGACTGGATCCTACAGGCAATGATCCAATTTAGGCACTTTATTTTTTGCCCCCTAATTTTTTTTCATGTTTCTTAATTGAATAGAAAAACAAAACCAGAAAGAAGAATAAACGTTACACAACGTTTTGAAGAAAGAAAAAACAAAGGGAAAGAAAGAAGGCCAGAAAAAAGAAACCAAAACATACAAGGGATAGATGAAAGAGAGAGAGATGAGAGTTAGAGAGATATAGACATAGACATAGATTTCTCAGTAAGCATATTAATGAATGGTAGCTATAATTCATTATAATCATGCATAGCTAATCTACACTGATAGGTAATTAGTTTGCAAGCTGCTAATTATGTCCACTCTGCAGACCATTGAGTAGTGGGGCCACATATTTCTCATTCCAAAATCCTTCAGCTATAAGCCAGGCACAGAGAGAGGACAGGGCATTTCCCAAGAGATAGGGTTAGGGTTGGGATGTTTGAATTTAGCAATCACTTGCTAAATTCCAAGTCAGTTGAAGCCTTCTGGTTTCTCCATATTTCTACACTTTCACACACACGTTACATCAGAGGACATGAGGTTTGCTGGATACTACTGGTATCTCACCGTTATTTCTGAACATGAAATTCTTGTATTGACATGCTTGGTTTCAAGGCTTTCCAAACAAAACTCCTTTCTTGGCTTCCTTCAGCCTTGCAAGATATTAAGCTCCAATAATCTCTTTAACCCAGGGCTTGGCCAACTTTAGGGACCTCGCACATTGGGCATGGCTTACCAGTATGAATTCACAACAGTACTGAATGTAACGAGCTGCCACCTGTTGATCCCAAATCCAGTAACTTTCCTTGAAACCAATATTGATTCAAAAGAAAGTTCATTTATTGAGAATAAGTGTACAGATCCAAAGCATTGCTAAGACTGATCAAAAGCGCGCCAAAAGCTGTTTTTCTTACTCCCCCCCCCCCCCCATCACCCTTAGTTCTTGGTCCTCTGATTCTCTTGCTGGTATGACCTTGAGCATGCCAGAGCTTGTGATAAGGAGCCATCTGCTTTAAACGGTTTCTCATTCCTACTCCCCCCCCCCCCCGTTTTACAATGGCAGAACCGCAGCATGTAAAAAACCATTTTTTAAACTAGCCATCTAATAATCTATTATAAAATCTTGCGAGGATTCTGACACTAAAGAGTGGCCAGAATACAGCCCTGTTTCACTACTTTCTGAACTGAGATATTGGCAGAGAGATGGCTGCTGCTGCCACATCTCAGTTGTGTCAATGTGTTTTCATGCAACCTCCTGATTGAGCAAAGTAACCACCAACCTATGGATGAATGAATGAAACAACTTCCACCAAAGTCTTTCTCTAGGCATGGAATTAAAAGGTTATTAAGTCTTGTTTTATTAATAACTTGTGATATGACCTCTCACCTAAAGTAAGAGGGGGACTCATTTCATGAGTCACATGCCTTATACATCACAACCAGGATGTCACCATAGAATTTATTTCATTTTTACCATTTTTTTGGAAAAACTTACCAATAAAGTATCTTCATCTATTTCACCCACTAAGGGTAAAGAGGATGACAGATAATGGCATGCCACTGGAAGATAGTTGGTACTAGTGAAAATTACTCCAAGGCAGGAGCAAAACTAAGGTGGAAAAACCTAGGGAATTTCTGGGAGATTAGGTTGAGACATTCATCCATTCATTCTATGGGCTCATTCCTGCCACTATATTGACTCAAAAGGTTAGGGTTTTGTGGATAACCTGTAGTGAGACTGGGACAGAAGTGTAACTGCCCTGTCTTTCTGGACCTCTCTGTGGCTTTTGATACTGATAATTATGCCATCTTACTTTGTTCATGGGTTGGGAGTGGAGGGATTGTCTTTATAACTAGGGAATGTTCTTGGATTCTTCAATAGCAGGTGGCAGCTGTGGTTAGGATAGCCTTTTTGTATCTTCATCTAGCATGCCAGTTATTCCCTTTCTTGGATGAGAGGGCTCTACTCACAGTCACTCATACCTTACATTCGTCTCCATTGGCTTACTGCAATGCACTCTATATGGGGCTGCCCTTAAAGACCACCCAGAAGGTTCCAGTGATCCAGAATACAGGGGCTCATATGGTAATGGGAACTTCTGGTTTTCACATGTTAAATCTTTATTACAAAAGGTGCACTGGTTTTTGTTCATGATTTGAAAACTTGGCTTTTGTCCCAGGCCTGGGGATAAGGTATGTTATTTGTCTAAGGGTCCTATTTTCTTGACTTTGTTGTTTATTAGATCATTTTAATCTAGCCAGTCTTTCTCAACCTTAGCAACTTTCAGATGCATGGACTTCAACTCTCAGAATTCCCTAGCCAGCATGTTGCCTGGGGAATTCTGGGAGTTGAAGCCACACATCTTAAAGTTGCCAAGGTGGAGAAACACTGGTCTAGGCTATTGGAAGAAGTCAAGTCCATTTGCTGAAGCTTCTTGGGCCCTTCTTGGTTCTGTCTCCTTTTATAAGCAGCACTGAAGCTGACACTCTGGGATTAAAGGCCCTTTAATCAAGAGAAGTCAAGGAGCACAAAATAGATGCATCACCTCCAACCTGGCTCCACCACAGGTTGTTTGCAAGCATGACCAATGCTGACTCCATCTTAAATCCCAGCCTGAAACCCAGCTAAAAATGGATCTAGATATCCACTTCCTCCTGGAAAGCTGCAATCTGACTGAAGCTGTTTCTCAACAACCTTCCCCAGAACAGAAGGTTGGAGACAGAGCCTTAGTCTGGTTTGCTGTATTTGCGTCTGGGGCTTTCTCACTCTTAGGATCTATGAGGCTGCCTTCTGTCAGTGGCTTCTGCCCAACCAATAAATGAGGAAGGGTGGCCTCTCTCCTTCTCCCATCTCTTAATGCAGAGACTATAGGGACAAACCTTCTCAGTTGCTGGCCATCTTCTTTGGACTCCTTTTATAAGCAGCACATTTCTCCAGAGCTTAGATTGCCTTCCACCATATTGTTTCTTTCAGAAAGCAGTTGAAACCTGGCTTTTCCAGAGAGCCTCCCAATAGACTGGTGATGAGAGGGATTGGATCTCAGAGCTGTTCCTAAGGGCACTGTTGCTCTGCTCTGTTAAAATGATTTTCTACTTCAATGGTGCTTATTCGTTTTATCTTTATTTTATTTCATTAATTTATTTTATTTCATTTGTTGTAAGCCATTTTGAGCCTTCCTCAATTGGGCAGATTATCCACTATATTCCAAATGTCAAAATGTATTCATTTACAAAGACCAAAATAATATATACTATGGTAAATAAAGAAATACATAAATAAAGCCAATATTCAAGTTCACTCGGGATCAAGCTGAAGGAAGTGATCAAAACAGAGAAAATCATACTTTCCTAGGAATAGCAAAGTGGCAGCAAACATATTTTTTTATTTTTGAGGCCCTTAGCAGGTAAAAGTTGGATAGTCGTAGAACTGCAACTGTATAAGCAAAATCACCACCTCAGACTAATACAAGCAGTAAAGTATGGCCACATAGATAATGCCCCATCAATGGCTTCATGCACTTGAAAATTATAAAATGGGTTTGAAAGGATGAACATCATATTTCCTATATTGGAGGTGTAAAAAAATTGAGGGTTCATTGATCCATATGATATCGTCCTGTAATCATTTGTCACTTTTTGGGAATAGCATTTTCACGGATATAAGTAGATTTATGGGAAAACTTTTAAATGTTAGAGATGTTAATGTGATGTTGAATTATACACAGTACCAAAGCTTTAGAATTTGCCTGTCCGTCAGAAATCATGGTTGTATCATGCCTGTGGGCTAGCTAAAAAATAATACTGAGAAATTGAAAAAGAGATCTCGTTCCATATGTTAAGAATGACTTTTGGAAATACTTTAAAAAATATTGAAATATAACCAAAGGCTAAAGCACTACAGTGTGTTCTACTTTGGTGTAGATTTTATGATTTTATGATTATTTTACAATAATATTTTGGATCTGATTATACTATGGTATTTTATGCTATTTATAAGTAAATATAAGGTAGGAGTTTTTCAGTTTGGGATTTTTTTCCTTCATTTTTCTGGTTTTTATTAAATTTTATAACCTTAGGGATTTTTTCATTTAATCTGGTTATTTTAGTGTTTTTGCTTACATTCTGGATTCTTCTAAAATAAAGATTAATTTAATAATTTTTAAAAGTTAGAATCTGAAACTACATAATTTTTAAAAAATATTGAAAAGTGTTTTGGAAGACTTTAAATCTATAGTTTATTTTTATAGACATGTTAAGAGATTTACTAAGACTGGTTATTCACAAACCCTTCAAAATATTGAGCTGGAACATCTTCTCTTAAGTAATCAAAGGTCCTAAGGTATGTGAACTGTTTTTCCTGTTACTTTATATGAGACTAATTCAACAAAAGATTCTTTTTCATGTTTACTGGACACTTCAGTGGATTTTTTAGAAAAGTCAGAAGTCACCTTCTGTATGCTCCAAATGTAGCTTCTTGGAGGGGACTTTGATACATAGTGTATGTTTGAAGGTCACTCTACTCTCGCCCTGGTTGGGTTTAATGTTCTTATTACTGTTAATATGATTTTGGGAAGAGAAATAAAGTTTAGAGATGTTTAATAAAAAGTATGGCCCCACGAAATCCTTTGTGGCCGAAGCAGCAGGAAACATCTAATACACCCAGCACTGACAGCATACACAGCTTGGAGAACCCAGTTCTCCTTCTCGATTTCAATTCACCTTCTGTGTCCCACAGGACTCCTGCTAACTCCAAAATACAAATAAGGCTGCAGGAATATTTCCAACACTACATGTATCCTCAGTCTTCAGGGAAACAGGCTGAGGGAGGATACTGCAGTGAAAGCAAAGTCAGCCTGCACTTCATCTGAGTGCCACATACACCCACCAAGAAGCAGAGCCAGCTGTTTTCCAAAGCCCACCCGTTAAATTGTGTCTCCAATGACAGCACTGCCAATCCAGGATTTCTATCATTTGGTTCTAAACTGTATCATGGCTCTTCCAAAACTCCAACCACTGGTGAATATGGCCAAGCATTATCTTTCTCGACTGGTAGAGGTTTGGCAGCAATTCAGGACGGACTTTTCTCTGCCCCAAGTGGACAGGCCAAGCCCTGAGGCTGGGATCTTTTGCAACCACAGCAGGTTAGCCGTTCAGCTGAGTCCCTTGCTTTTCCAAGGACTTTTGCAACAGTGAACCCATAGGAGTGTTTCAATAGAAGGAAGACGCAATAATCATGTCTCATATAGGAACAGTAAAGGTACCTCCTAAGAACCCTTGCAATATTTCACTGAGTCGGCATGATGGAATCATTATAACTCTATAAATAGAGAGCTGTCCCAGAGGAATATTTGGTCCAGAACCAATCCCAACATGAAGATCCTTTATCTGCTCTTCGCACTTCTTCTCCTTGCATTCCTACCTGAACCAGGTAAGAAACTAAATTACTGATCATTTGGAAAGGACTGATAACTCACTCCATTATAAACAAGTATAATCACTTGTTGATGGCTTGTTGATGGCTGCCTTGTCTGAATACCAAGCTTCCAAGCTCTACGTGTTCCAAGAGGCACATAGAGATAAACAACATCTACACACTAATCAAAAGAGACCAAACAAACAAACAAATACAGTAAATGGAAAACAAAAGACCAGAACATCTCTTCACCAGCAATCATCACCCAGATAAGCAGAGATTAACACCAAGATTATCAGCAGACATACAATCAAGCAGTAAACAATACCCTAATCAAGGAACTACCAGAGGAAAAAATAAAACAAAACAAAACCCCCACCCCCACCAACACTGGCAGGGCATGCCACAGTATATAAACAGAGAGCAAACCCCACTCCCTTCTAGCACTGAAGATGTTACCTAGCCGGGTAACAAAATGTTTGCAAGAAAACAACCAAGCTCAGAGAACCCCAAGGACTCCACAGTTCATCTTCACCTGTTGCTGACCAATTCTTGAACTTTCTTGTCCTTTTCTCCATCATTGCTGCTGTTATTACAAGTTCTTTCATTTCAGTTTCTTTTTTATTCTTATCTACCTCCTTTATTCAAGCTGCATTCTTGTTCTATTTCTTTGGGTTGTCCCATAGATCTGCCACAAACTGCACTGTTTCTTCTTTGTCAGCTGTTGACTGGTTCATTGCAGTCTCCATTGATGGACTGGTAGAAATCTTTCTGATTTGACTGAAATTGGAGATTCTGCCTGTAGTGTGCTATTTGAGATTCATGTCTGCTGATCTTTTTGGCTATGGCTGCTGCTTTATTATTTCCAGTGCTCCCTTGATCTTCCTTGTTTCTAGGTGATATTTCTTCATCAGGTATTCTTTGGTCTTTTTGTTCTTCAGCTTCTTTTCTTTCATCTGTTCTAGCTTGCTGGCACCTGAACTTAGCATACTAATCGTATTTTCCAACCTCATCTTCCATTTTGGTGGTGCACTGTTTGGCTTTTTTTCTTGTTTGTTGATTTTGCATCCAAGGTATTCAGTTATAAGTGCAGCTGTGCTCTACATCAGTTGGCTTGTTTTTTGCAGTGAGCTGGTGCTTATATGTGATATTACAGTATTGCCATTGTTTAATACTTGTGCTAGCCTTTTCTTTCTAACAAGCTTCAATACAGGCAACTTATCCTGTTGTTTTTGTGCTGTTCTAGATGCTCAGTTATTCTTTGTTTCAATTCCTCTGGTTTTTTATTTAGAGGGCTTTGTCCTTTCTGAAGAGAGGGCTCTACTGTCTGAGCTACTTCTGGCAAGGCTTCGATTTCTTTGCCATGGGTAGACCATTGCAGTTCTTCCAATTCTACTTCTGTGAATACTTTACTTTGTGTTACAAATCAATGTTGATCTGCTAGCCTCTGTTCTGTTATTTCTGATTCTGGATGTTATTCTTTCCAGAACTGATGCATTCTTTTCAGATATCCTCTTCTTGTTGGACTTGATTTGTAATTGCAAATCATTATTTGTTAGCTTTCAGTCTTTGTATATTTGTAATGGGTAAGCAACTTTTATTCCAGTAATTCCGCAGCTGCTGGCCCTGGTTGCTCAGCCAACAGTTCTGAGCCCTGTAACCCACTTGTCACCAGATGTCTAGAAACAAACCTAGCATGATCCTTGTTGACCCAGGTGGTATGGGTTTATGTAAATTACATCTCACCATATTGTTTATCGGAGAGACACTCTTCATCTGGCTCCTCTGATGTTTGTTTTTCATTTGTTTATTTGTTTGTTTGGTCTCTTTTGATTAATATGTAGATGTTGTTTATCTCTGTGCCTGTTGGAACACACAGAGCTTGGAAACTTGGTCTTCAGACAAGGCAGCCATCAACAGGTGATTATACTTGTTTATAAAGGAGTGAGTTACGGGTAATTTGCAAACAAAGCATGCTTCGAAGGAAGCTCTGCAGGGAGCATCTGTTACGTTTATGCAGCAAAAGTTTGGTTCAAAGGTAATCAAATATATGGAACAATGGCATAATGGTACAAAGGGTTACAGCTGTACTCAGTGGCCGCTCTGGGGAAGTTGGGAGAAAACCAGACTAGACAGAGTTAACAAATACATTTTGAGTCTCCCGCCCAAAGAGAAAGAGACAGCTGAAGCAGTTTGTTATCTGAAACCAATCAGCAGAGGCAGAAGGCAAAGCCAGCAGCTGGAGCTGTAATTATCAAAAGCTGCAGTCAGAAACAAAAGCGGACAAGCAGAAAAGAGTTAACAGTGAACGCAAAGAGACTTTGCAAAACATCAACAACAGAAACAAAGGGGTCTCAGTCTCCAGCACGGCTTTATCCCCAATTGTCAGCTAACAAAGTAACTAAAGATAGTTAACTTTAACACAATGGGAAGAGCCTCTCCTGGAAATTATATTGACCACCCTTCCTCATACTCAACAAAGGGCTCACTCAGCCTGCTGTGGAGGAAGGAGCTGCCACGGCCCCCCATTCCCCATCTGGACTGGCAGATTCCACTATCAGCAGCCCCATGGTGGTCATACGAGATCTCACACTCAATTATATCCTATGAGGCAAGTACCTAATGGCACAGGGGAAATCACAGAAGGACACGTTCCCTGGAATTCCCTAGAATTAGAAGCCTTCCAAAGACCATTTCCACCCATCCATGAGAACCCAGGGAAGAATTGAAGCTATGCATTGACACTTACTTCCCAACACGTGCTGACTTTAAAATGTTAATTTCTCATATTATGCCAGTTACTGCAGCATCCAGAATTTACAGGCAATCTAACTGGTCAGCAGAAGCTCTAAAAGTTGATAGTGGAGCAGAGAGTCTTGCACAATCACTTGCAAATGCACATACCTTTGCTGATGCTATTGCAATTATGTATCCAGCTGTAATGGACTGGGCTAAAATTATTGATGTAAAACAAAACATGGATGAAAACTCTGGAAATTTTTATGAGACTATTACTGCCTTTAAGAAACATGGGGGAGCTCAGAACCCTGAAACAGACATGCTGAATGCTGTTTGTCAGCACTTTGTAAACCAGCTAGAGCCATGGCTAGGAAACAAAGTGAGAACCCATCTTTGGGGGTAGGAGAATAAGTCACTCAATGAACTCAGGGAGGAAGCCAGTCATTGCTGGCATCAGCAAATACGTCATGAGAAAAAGGAAAAGCATAAAGTCAGAATAGCTGCCTTGCAGTTAAGTATGGTCAAGGGCCCACCAAAAGTTCTCAAGATAAAGGTGTTTATGACAGGAGAAGAGGATGTGTATGAGGACTGAGGAGAGGATCTGGATGGAGAGGAAGAGGAGGTTTTCAGAATCAAGAATGGCAAGGAAGAGAAGGTTTTCAGAATAATGGATGGAATTCAGGATGTTTTCTTTGTGGAAAGTGCCAGATTGCTTGTCATCCTGATGGTAAATTGGAATTGTTGATTCCAGAAGAGGATGACATTAAGGTACAAGAGGTTCATGAAGCAGTGCTTCAGTCTTTATCTGCTAAAGTTGTTGTTAGCAAGATTTGAGAGTTTCTGACTCTCCCCAATTAGGATTCAGTCTGGCAGAAGATCAAACACGAAAGTACCAGCTGAGATTTTAAAGTTCTGTTGAAAGTAAGCCAATTGAGTCAGCTGGGGTCTCCCTTTAAGGCAGAGGAGACCCCTCCCATGCCCAAAGAAGACAATTTTATACATGTTTCTTACAAAGAGATACAGCAATTAACAAATGATTGGTTGAAATTAGCATAAGTTTTGGATCCTTCTTATGACTGGGGGAAATTTATCTTCCTGATGACCTATTGGATACTAGTGGATACTAGTCAGAGTTCAGGGCAACACCCACCCACCCCCTTTGTCTGTATGGCCTCGAGCCTTATGGAGACAGGATGTCTTAATGAGAGAAATGTGTGAAGATTTCTCAATGTCCGTGTCTGTGTTATCCCTTTGGTTTCCAAATGTAAAGAAGTAAATATGATGGAAACTAAGAGCCCTTTTTCATAAGGTTTCATTGTCACACTGCCCCTGCCTTTGTTTCTGCTAGCAGTGCCAAGGGGGGTGTGGGCAACTGAAGAATGGAAGCCCAACATGGTTCTCAATGAGTCTTACTAAACGTTTGCTGGCTTTTTCAAACCCCTTGCCACAGCAGACCACAATTTTACCATATGCTAATGATGTGCTCATTGCAGCTGCAGAGGAAGATGCGTGCAAAGAAGTCACTTTAGCCTTATTATGGTTCCTTTACGAAGAAGGCTACACAATAAATCAAAACAAATTACAGTTTTCTCAGACTCAAGATAGGTTCCTAGGCCACATAATATCACATGGCCAGAAAGCTATTGATCCAGAATGGATTCAAGCCATCTGTGCAATGCCACCCCCCAGCTCGGTCAGACAGCTGAGGTCTTTCGTTGGAAAAGTGGGCTACTGCAGGCAGTGGGTTCCACAAGTGTCTGCAAAGCTACAACCTCTTTCTGAAGCCACCACCACTGACTCTTTTACTTGGGGCCCTGCCCAACAACAGGCATTTGAGCAATTAGAAGCAGGCCTTGTACAATCCCCACCTCTGGGACTCCCTGACTACACCAAGGACTTTCATTTATTTGTTGCTGAGAAAGAGAGCTAAGCTCATGGTGTTTTAACCTAGCAACATGGCGACTCAGAAAGACCAGTAGCTTATTTGTCTTATAAGTTGGACCCAGTTGCCCAAGCTTACCCACCCTGCCTACAGGCAGTCTCAGCAACAAGTTTTTTGTTAACCCATGCAAAAGACATTTTGCTTCAACACAATGTAACTGGTCATGTGCCTTACAAGGTTCAGGCCCTTTTAAACCATGGGCATCTGCTACCTATTTCAACATCCCACCTCACATCATATGACATGTAACTCTTGCAGAATCCAAGTGTAACACTTTCTAAAGCTCCTCTTCAGAATCCAGTTGAATTTTTCCTACCTCCCATACAGGAGCACAAAGGCTGTCTACCTTTCACAATAGCACCAACAAAGCCAAGGGAAGATTTAAAAGATGAACCCACTCTTAATGCAGACTTTGAAATTTACTGTGATTTACTGAGAGCGCAAGGCAGGCTATGCAGTCACCACAGAACATTCTGTTATAGAAGCCAACAGCATTGAACACAGACACAGACACAGACACACACACCACACCATTTCAGCCCAAGTAGCAGAACTAGTAGCCTTACATCAAGCCCTGTGTCATTTAGGGACACAATCAGCTAACATCTATACTGATTCAAGATATGCCTAGGGAATAGCTCAAGATTCTGGTAAACTGTGGAAGAACAGGGGATTCCTGACAAGCAGTGGAACAGAGATTAAACAAGGCCCATTAATTCGTGCTATTTTAGATCTCATCCCAAATCTGAAAGCTTTGGCAACAGTCAAGGTCAAAGCACATTCAGGAGTTAAAGGCAATGAGTTGGCTGATAGTGCAGCAAAGTAAGCTGCTCTCAAACCACTGCCAGGACAGAAGTTTTTACAATTGTTACCCTGCACTGTGCCTATAGATGCAGCTTAGGTGCAGGAACATGCCACTAACCAAGAAAAAGAGAAATGGAAAAAGAACCAAGCAGTAAAGGATGAAGAAGAAGTCTGGAAATTGAAAGGGAAAGAAAACAAACAAATGGATCATTGAATAATAAATCAGAGTTCTCACTTGAGGGACAAATGCTCAGACTCAAGTTATCCTACTTGGACACATTACATGAAGACCAAGCTCTTTGGAGTCCAGCACCTCTAATGCTGGGAAAGATAGAAGGAAAGAGAAGAAGAGGACAATCAGATGCAAGGTAGATTGATTCAGGTACAATGGGTGATAATGCACCATTGGAGCTGAAGGACCAGGTTAGGCACAGATCATCAAGGAGAAAATCTATCTATGTGGGTGCTAAAATTCAACACTGAGTTGGTGGCACGTAATCACTTGATCAATCAGGATGATCAGTGTAAAGAAGCTGGTACAGTGAGAGGGCACTACTGCGGCCAAGAAATTTATTGCAAATATGCCAAAACAGACAGAGTGGATAGCCCCTTCACTCTAGAAGGAGGAAGGAGAAAAGAACATAGATATGAGGAGGTTTCAAATTCATATTCCAGCTGTGTGCTTTCCACAAAGATTACTCAAGGTTACTCAAGGACTATCAACGGTTTCTTCTTAATGCAAGATTAAGTGTGGAAATGGCTATTGCAACCTGTGCCTTGGGATACTGCAACTTTGGGTGCTATTGAGGTTTACAGAATTGCTATATGGTGACATAACAGTGTTGCTAAGAAAGTGAGGCAACCACCTACCCACCTACCCAAAACGAAGATGAAAATGGAAACATTTGGTCTACCTGCTACTTGTACTGGAGGAACAGCCTCTATTGGCAGGAAGATTATTTATTTATTTATTTATTTATTTATTTATTTATCATATTTATATAGCCGCCAATCTCACACAAGGTGACTCTGGGCAGCATACAACAATTTGAAAATAAATACATAAAAACAATTACACATAAAAAACTGTAGAAACACACAAAATAGGAGGGGATAAAATTAATAAGGGAGCCATCGTAAAATCTCCCTGGTGCCCTGGGAGCCCCAGGCCTGATCACATAGCCAAGTCTTGAGGGACTTACGGAATGTTAAGAGGGATGGAGCTAATCTCACCTCCGGGGGGAGAAGATTCCACAAGGCAGGCACCACAGCAGAGAAGGCCCATGTACCATCCATGAACCACCAAATGTAATTCTCCAGCAGATGGGGTCCGCAGGATGCCTTCTCTGCCAGAACTGATGGGACGGGCAGAAGTAATCAGGAAGAGGTGGTCCCTCAGGTAACCCGGCCCCATGCCATGAAGGGCTTTTAAGGTCAAAACCAGCACCTTGAATTGGACCCGGAAGCAAACTGGCAATCAGTGCAGCTCGCGAAGAAGAGGTGTAACGTGTACCACCTTAGGGGCACACATAACTGTCCATGCCGCTGCATTTAGCACCAGCCGAAACTTCCAGATACTCTTCAAGGGCAGCCTCATGTAGATCACATTACAGAAATCCAAATGGGGGGTGACCAAGGCATGAGTGACAGTGATTAGGTCCCTCTGATCTAGGAATAGGCACAACTGGCGCACAACACGAAGCTCTCCAAAGGCCCTCCTAGCCACAACTGCCACCTGCTCTTCGAGCAGGAGCTGTGAGTCCAGGAGGCCCCCCAGACTGCACACAGGGTCTGCCTGGGGCAGTGCAACCCCATTCAGTACCAAAGATGGCATAGCTCTAGCACCAGAAGACCCCAAAACCCACAGCCACTCAGACTTCCCAGGGTTCAGCTGAAGCCTGTTGTTCCCCATCCAGACCCTCACAGCCTCCAGGCACCGGGATAAGACATTCACAGCATTGCTTAATTCGCCAGGGGCAGAGATGTATAATTGGGTATCATCAGCATACTAATGATACCTCACCCCATGGCGACGGATGAGCTCACCTAGTGGCCTCATGTAAATGTAAAATGGGGGGGGGAGCACTAAACCCTGTGGCACCCCACATAACAGTAGCCAAGGATGGGATCTCTCCTCCCCAAACACCACCAACTGGAATCAGACCTGGAGGAAGGAGGTGAACCAGCACAACACAGTGCCTCCAATCCCCAATCCTCTGAGCTGATACCATGGTGGATGGTATCAAAAGCCACTGAGAGGTCAAGGAGGGCAAGGATGCACGCACAACCCCCATCCCACCCTCACCAGAGATCATCCAAAAGGTGACCTATGCTGTTTCAGTCCCATATCCAGGCCTGAATCCCGACGGAAAAGGATCCAGATAATGGGCAGGTGTGGATGCCTAGTGCATAACTCCCAGCCATAACCACCAATTACCAGCTTTTGACCATAGGCAATATGGGGCTGAGGAGAGTCGGAGGTGTGGGACCCACATGTGAATGTGGGATGAATGAAGAGAACCCCTGGTGTTACCTCCGTCCGAGGCAAGCCGTCACGGTGGGGAGGAGAGTTGCAGTGGCTGCGGCTGGGACAAGGACGCCGAGGACGCCAAGGACGGAGAGGAGAGGACATGGGCAACCGGGGTGAGTGTGGCAGCAGGCGGCACTTGGATCCAGGGGGTCAATGGAGGCTGCAACGGCTGCGGCAGTGGCAGGAGAGTTCTGAGGGCAACTGCCGAGGCTGCGCCATCTGAGCTCAAAACAATGCCTGGGCTTGAGTGGGGTGACTCCGGAACCGAGAATTGGTCCAGCTGGGCCAGGAATGTCGGTGGAGCTAAGGTCCAAGCCCAATGCTGCTAGTTTCGACAGCAACAGCACCAGCAGTGAGAGCACCAGTGACAGCAGCAGGACAGCAGCGATGAGAGCACCAGGAGCGAGGCTGAGCCAGACCCGATGGCGATGGCAGAGCAGAGGCCAGAGCCCGAGGGCCCACAGTACCTGAAGCCCACAGAGACATTAGGACCTTGGGGGTTGTGGGTTCTCGCCCCTACATGGCAAAGGGGCTTCCCTTACCCCTAGAGAAGAGGCCAGGGGGACTGGAGCAGTTGTGGGGTATATGGGTGTGGTGGATGTGGATGTGGGATGAATGTGCTACCCTCTGCCCGGGTGGGAGATGGGATATGGGAAGAGGGTAGGAGTGAATGTAGCCCTCTTCTCGCCGGCCAGTGAGAGGCCAGTTGAGAGAGGGAGCATGTCTGGGAATGGGGAATTGGGGTAACTGAGACCCTGTTGGTGCTGAGAGCAGATAGCTGGAGTGCCATAGGGGCTCATCTCCCCACCACTCTTTTTTCCCTTCTTGATATGTTTTATGGTAGGGCAGGCCTCTTGGGTCAGAGGCCAGGAGGGTGGGGGGAGAGCACCTTGGGCAGTGCAGGGAGGGTATTCAGGTGGTGACGGGCATGGGGTGTTATGATGGGAGCCAGAGGGCAGGCTATTCCAGGGGAAGATGCCCCCGATGCGTTATACAGGTGGAGTGTTCTGACCCTCTAGGCTCAAGCCCAGACCCTGGTCAGCAGGCCTACAGAGGCCCAAGCTTCCGGCTGCTGCTGATGAATGCCAGGTCAGTCAATAATAAGGCCCCCCTTATTCACGACCTTACTGGGGAGGAGCAGGCCGACCTGGCATGCATTACCAAGACCTGGCTGACACCAGAAGGGGGTATAGCCCTTTAAGAATTGTGTCCAGCCGGGTTTAGGATTTGGCACCAGCCAAGACCCCAGGGCAGGGGAGGGGGTATGACAATTGTCATCCGGGAATCTCTGCTGGCCTTCAGGGGCTCTGCTCCACAAGTTGCTGGATGTGGGACCCTGTTCCTGAGGTTAGGCACACGGGACCAGTTGGGAGTGTTGCTTTTGTACCAGCCTCCCTACCGCATGGCAACCTCCCGGCCTGAGCTGCTGGAGGCCATCTAGGGGTTGGCAGTGGAGTTCCCCAGACTTATGGTCTTGGGGGACTTTAATCTGCCATCCCTGGGGTTGGCATCAGAGGTGGCTTGGGAGTTCATGGCTGCCATGGCAGCCATGGGCCTATCCCAGGTCATCCATGGCCCAACTCAGGACAGTGGTCACACTCCAGACATGGTTTTCTTGTCAGAGCAGTGGCAAAGTGATCTGGTGGGGGATTTGGTATTGTCCCCTTTGTCATGATCAGACCATTCCCTGGTGGCCTTGAGATTCTCCTATGCTGTCCCCCTCCACAGGGAGGCAGGACCTATTCGAACCGTCCACCCCCGGTGACTGATGGACCCGCAAGGGTTCCAAAGGGAGCTGGGGGTTGTTCCTGAGGCCTTGCTGCATGATCCAGCGGAGGCCCTGGCCGCAGCCTGGAATAAGGAGGTGGCTGGGAACTTGGACAGGATTACGCCTATGCAGCCTCTCTTGACCCATCACCCCCAGCACTCCCCATGGTTTACGGAGGAGTTAAGGGAGCTGAAAAGGGCTAAGAGACGTCTAGAGTGCTGCTGGCGGAAAACTAAGGACAAGTCTGACTGAAAATGGGTTAGAGGCTATTAAGGCCTACCTAGTGGCGGTAAGGGCAGCAAAACACCAGTATTTCTCCACTCTTATTGCATCCTCAGAGTGTCACCCGGCAGCCCTGTTCAGGGTCACTTGGTCCCTCCTGGGTAGGGAGGGCTCGGAGGACTATTTACAGGGCTGTGCAGAGGAATTTGCTGAACACCTGACAGATAAAATTGCTCAGATCCACTCTCAGTTGGAGGCCAAGTGTGAGGTAGGTCCAGTGGAATTGCCCGGGGAAGGTTCTTACCCAGTTATCTGGGAACAGTTTGATCCCGTTGCCCCTGAGGAAGTGGACAGGGTCCTTGGGGCTGTTAGTGAGGCTACCTGTATTCTAGATTCTTGTCCCTCCTGGTTAGTTAAAGCCACCAAGGAGGTGACTTTAGGGTGAATACTGGCAGTGGTCAATTCATCCTTGCAGGTTCCCGAAGCCTTTCAAGGAGGCTTTGGTCTGCCCCCTCCTCAAGAAACCATCACTAGATCCCACCCTTCTGGACAATTTTCATCCAGTCTCCCATCTTCCCTTTCTAGGAAAGGTGGTGGAAAAGGTGGTCTCACGGCAGCTTCAGAGGATCCTGGAGGAAACAGATTATCTGGACCCATATCAGTCAGGTTTCAGGCCTGGTTATGGGACAGAAATAGCATTGGTCACCCTTTTGGATGATCTCTGGTGAGAGCAGGATGGAGGTAGTGCATCCATCCTTGCTCTTCTTGACCTCTCAGCAGCTTTCGATATCGTCGACCATGGTATCCTTTTGGGTCGGCTGCAGAAGTTGGGGCTGGGTGGCACAGTGCTGTGCTGGTTCAGCTCCTTTCTCCAAGGCCGAACCCAGTCGGTGTTGATAGGGAGTGAGAGGTCCAACCCACGGCCCCTACTTTGTGGGGTGCCTCAGGGTTTGGTGCTCTCGCCACTCCTATTTAACATCTACATGAAACCATTGGGTAAGGTCATCTGGCACCATGGGATGAGGTATCATCAGTATGCTGATGATACTCAATTATACATCTCCATCCCAGGTGACCTAAGTGATGCTGTGGCTACCCTCTCACGGTGCCTGGATGCTGTGGGGGCCTGGATGGGGGACAACAGGCTTCAGCTGAACCCTGGTAAGACGGAGTGGTTGTGGGTACGGGGAGCCTCAAGACCTAGGAATTTATCATCTTTGGTTCTTGACTGGGTCGCACTACCCCAGACAGACCCAGTGCATAATCTGGGGGTCCTCCTGGACTCATGACTCCTATTCGAAGAGCAGGTGGCAATCATAGCTAGCTTCATGTTGTGCGGCAGTTACGCCCCTTCCTTGATCAGGAGGCCCTCCACACGGTCACTCATGCCCTGGTCACCTCCCGGCTGGATTACTGCAATGTACTCTAAATGGGGCTACCCTTGAAGAGTATCCAGAAGCTACAGCTGGTGCAGAATGCTGCAGTGCAGACAATTCTGAATGCCCATTGGAGGCACATATAACACCGCTGTTATGCGAGCTACATTGGCTGATGGTTCGCTTCCAGGTCCAATTCAAGGTGTTGGTTATCACCTTTAAAGTCCTTTACGGTGTAATGATTGTTGCATTCGGCGCTGAACAAAAACCCTCGCGGGACACAGGCTCGGCCGAAAGTTACTTTACTCAGGCGTAATGCGTAGCTGTTACAGACAAAGCCAGGATTGGCTTGGTGCAGTTTCTTACAGTGTTTTATAGGGTTTCCCCCTTGACCCATAGTACCCCTGGGTTCCGCCCCCGCCCTTGTCCCGGGTCACCCCTCTGCTTGTCGTGGTCTCCCTCCCCTCTCCTTAATGGCAGATTCAGTCAGGTTTCATTGTCCTCATGATCGTCGTCTTTTGTCCGCGCTGTCAGTGTACTTGTGGGGCTTTTCTCATGCGGATGAAAATGGGGTTTCTTAAGTCGGGTTTCAACTGGTCGCTGATTGCCTGCGGATTGCTGTGTTCCTGAAGTATTGTAATCGGTGTTGCTTGGGGCGTCTGGGGAGCCGGCTGCGCTACAATGTTGCAGGTTCCAATTTACTCTCGGCCATGAGTTAATTGCCACCACCTGCTGGCAGTTAGCTTGTGGTTTGCCTCGTTTCCCTTCCCTGACCGCCTATGCCTGAGGCGGTGAAATTGACTAGCGGTGGTGAAAGTGAACAGTGGTGCTGGCTGAATCTGACATATGGCACAGGACCAGGTTATCTGAGGAGCCGTCTCGCCCCTGTTATACCAGCCCACCCCACTCGGTCCAGCAGAAGAGGCATGTTGCAGACCTCACCAGTCAAGTGGTTACCAAGGCTTCAGATGGACCATGCAGAAGACCAACAGGGACAATCCCCACCTCCCTCTGAAACCCATTCGGGTCCATTAGTCACCGGGGGCAGACTGATCTAATAGATCCAGCCTCCCTGCAGTGGATAGTGGTGCTAGGGAATCCCACTGTAATCAGGGCGTGATCTCTCCATGACAAGGGGGACACCAAAATCTTCCCTAATTTCAGATCACATAGCCACTACTACTCCAACAGGAACACCAGATCTAGTGTATGACCACTGTTCCGTGTCGGGCTTTGGATGATCTGGGATAGGCCCATGGCCATCACAGTGGCCATGAACTCCTGACCTCCCTCAGACCCCACCCCTAGAAAAGGCTAATTGAAGTCCCCCAAGACCAAAAGCCTGGGGAACTCCACTGCCAACCCAGAAATGGCATCAAGGAGCTCAGGCAGGGAAGTTGCTGTGCAGCAGGAAGGCCGGTACAACAGCAGCAATCCCAACTGATCCCTAGAGCCCAACTTAATGAACAGGGCCTCACATCTGGGTGCAGCGCCCCTGAAAGCTGTAAGAGATTCCCAGATGACAATTACCACAACTCCACCCCTGCCCCGGACTTTCGGCTGATGCCACACTTGAAACCCGGCTGTACTGTTTTCCAATCAAAGAATAGTCGCAACTCCACCATCTCTGTGGCACTAATAAAACTACCTCCTCCTGCTCTGTGTTTAAAAAATATCATTCACACAATCACTCATTCATTCAGTAGCACTTCATTAAGATTGGAACCTTATTGCTTAAGGTAAATAATATCAGAAGACAAGAATGAAGAAAAACATGACCTTAAGTCTTGGAAGAGAGCCAGTTTGATGTAATGGTCAAGGTATCAGGCTAGAAATTGGGGGACTGTGACTTCTTGTCCAACATTTGGCAAGAAGCCAGCTAGGTCAGTCATGCTCTCTCAGCATAGGCAGAAGGCGATGGCAAACCACTTCCAAAAATCTTGCCAAGAGAATTGCAGGAACTAGTCCAGATTGACTCAAAGGGACAAAAAAACATATGGACTGGACACTTGGCCCCCTGCTAATCCATCATGCTGATAAGAACCAACCTCCTTGATAAACCCACTTCACTACATGTGTCTCCTTTTGATAGCACTTAGCATAGAAGTGATGCATAAACAAAGGAGTGGGGCTTCAATCATGCAGCCACACCATATTCCATTTTGGACACACACCCGACACACACATACACACATTGATATCTCTGCTTCTCCAGATGAAATTTACCATTGTAAGAGAAGCCCTTAGATCTCCTTTTTCACTAGATCCTCCTTCCCAAAGCCATCCTCCTGAAATCTGAGTATAGCAAATAAATTGCTGTGTGAAGAAGAAAGTGAAGCATCACTGGAAACAGTGCATTAGTCCAAGAGTTGCTGAACACTTGTATTCCCAGGATCCAAAGCAGATATCCAGGTGTCTCCAACTTCTAAACGCCTCAGTGGTGTGCCCATTCTGGCATTCTAAGTACTCTGATAGTAGTGAAGAGACCTTCTCCATATTGATTCATTGGTTCAGCTTTTTATCGTGAGACATAAGTAAGAATACCTTCAAATACCTTTTACATAAGTTTACTTAAAGAATTCTGCACAGTTACATGATAAGCATCAACTGTTAAGAAACAGAAAAATAACAAGAAACGTTACAAACAGATAGATGCAGATTATCTGTTGTACTTGCAGCCTTGGATGGAAAGGCAGAATTATAGTTGAGGAGGGAATAAAAAGGAATTGGACATCCCGTTGAGCAGGCAGGGCACATGTCCAGTGGTAGATAATTATTATGGTTTGGCTAAAACAAATTTGTGATGGTCATCCAAACATTTTATGCCAACTTTTATTGGCATAAAATCTTTGGAGAGATAAGTACTATCACTAATCAAACCATTGAATGTTCCCCAGAGTTAGACTTACTGCATTTACTAACAAGACCAAACCATAAGCTTAAAAATAAAGAACCTATCATTTAGTTAATCTTAGCAGCCAAAATAATAATTCTGCAATATTGCAAAACTCTAGATAACATAAAAATCGAGTTGTGGATTCACAAGGCCTTTTCCATTGCCACATTAGACAAAAATCACAGGCTAAATTAAATTAATGAGACATCAGAGGCAGGAACCACAATTTTATCAAATGTTGATGGGTTTTATGGTTTCAAGTAGTGTTAGATTCCAGCACCAACCAGACAAAGGATGCACGGAGAGAGAGAACAAGATGCATGTTAAATATAATCCAACTAAAAGTATACAAAAATAAATTAAAAGAACTCAAAATAAAGCCAGACCTAACAATAAAAGTACTGCTATCAAGAAAATACAGAGGTCGGTTCCAGTGCTGTTCATATAGATTCAAACTATATGGTTAAATTAACAAACTAGCAACTAGGGATACTATAGAAGAGCCTGTACATTGTTATTCTAATCTAGAGAGAATAATTCCAGCCAAATGTACCCAATTCTTAAAAAGGTCACCTCCCTTCCCCTTTGTCAATCAATTCCCTGCACTAAGGAAAGGTTTGGACTCAATGGTCCAGATGGCCTTTTCCAGCAATTTTATTCTATGATCCTTCTGACAAAGACAAAACAATTCAAGGGTTTAAAGGAATATATTCACACATTTAACATACCCACCTGGTGGACATGCAGCTGAACTGATTGGGATAATGAAGCTACGGTTTCATGTAACAAATTGATTGATTGATTGATTGATTGATTGATTGATGGTCAACAACTCATTTTTGATCCTAGCGACACATACTGTAGGTAAATTTTCTGCATCACAATCTGTCCTAACCTGGTCCATCATGACTGTAACTGAGTCCATCCACTTTGCTGCCGGTCATCCTCTTCTCTTTCCAGCCACCTTTCACAGCATTAGATCCTTTCCCTAAGTTGGTCTATGACGAAAATAAAGATTTGATGGATTAATAGATCCTTTTTCAGAGAGCTAGGTCTTCACATAATGTGTCTGAAGTATTTGATGTGAAGTATGTGTATGAAGAATTTGAGCTTGGTTATTTGCACCTCCACCTCTTTTTGCAATGTTTTAGTCAATTTTATTTCTGTATACTCCATCTGGTGATATCAATGTATAGAGACATAATTTTGGTGGTTTGAAGACAGTGTTAGCTATGAAGAATTCATTGGAGTGGCAGAAATTGATAAGTCAGTCTCCTGCTTCATTTTGGTTTCTTAAGCCATACAGTGCAACTACATTGTCCTCTTTAATGTTTCCAACTTTGATATTCCAGTCTCCAATCACAAGCAGCACATCTTGCTTGCACATCCTGTCCGTTTCAAATTGAACTTCACCTCCTTTTCTTCTGAACTGGTGGTTGGACCACAAACTTGGATGATCATATTAAAGGGTTCTCCATGAAGTCTAATCAACATTACTTGGTCATTGATTGTATTGTAACCAGATACTGTCATTACTATATCCTTCCTGATTATGAAAGGAATACCATTCCTTCTTTCTTTTCATGTCCTGAATAGTAAGCAATACAATCTTCAAACTGTGATCAATTCCAGTCCGGTCCAATTCACTGATGCCTCAGAAGGCGATGTGTAGTCCGTTCATTCAATCTTTCACTGTATTGAGGTTCCCACCTTCCTGCTTCTTCCATTACAAGTTGCCACTCTAATTCTGTCTTTGCAACTTCAGATTTTCTTTTCCTGTATGGCAACTTCAGCAATTAGACTTCGCTTTAATCTAGCCATGTCATAAACACCATTAGTACTCCAGAAGATCCTCAGCTCTTGAGTGCCATGTGATCTGAGAGGGGCAGCATCCAGCATTATACCATCCATCATGTTATATTGTCTACCCATCTGGTTTTCTATGTAAAATATAGGAGGGGATTACCATTGCATTCTCCAGTGCAGTATGAAACAATCCTTTCGTAATTGTCACTGAAGTGATCATCTGCCTGCAGCATCCTCCTATATGACTGCTGCCCACTAAAGGTTTCTGCTTGCTCTAGATGGGCAGCTGGGATGACCTTGGGTGACTGTGTTGGGATTAAATACTCTTGGCACCCGCTCCCACTGTCTTCTTCACTCTTCCTTCCCAGGAGGATCCCCCTCCCCTGCCACGATGAGGCACCACCACAGGGCTTGGGGAGGTAAATGGTTACAGAAAACAAATTAGGATACATAAAAATAGAAATAAAATGGAACTAAAAGAAGTTGTAAATACACATAGTAATTAAATAAAAAAAAGAAAATAGAAGAAGAAAGAAAACCTTTTGCTGTGGTTCATTCTCCATCAC
Organism: Python bivittatus; assembly: GCF_059951505.1. NCBI lineage: Eukaryota > Metazoa > Chordata > Lepidosauria > Squamata > Pythonidae > Python > Python bivittatus. The sequence continues at coordinate 131,533,631 of NW_028277030.1, read as the reverse complement.
CTCAGAACTGAAAAGCTGTCAATAAGAACTTAATAAATTAAGCTCTTTCTGACCACTACAGAACACAAGGAATCATGCTATTGGTCTTCACGAAGCACTGAAGTGATGCTTCCACCTTAAATCCAACCAACAATAACAAACATGATCCATTTAGAAATATACACTGAAAAGATGCCACCGTACCTGGAAAACACCTGTTTGGGAAGGATGACCTCAACAGTAAAGGAGTAAGAAGGGGCTTAATTCCTAACATTCTTTGTCTGGATACGAGTTAAGTGAGGTCAATGAACTTAGGAGAATTCACCCATTAATAGATGTTCCTGGTTAGCTACACATTAACTCTTCTGTTTTTCATTTCCATTTCTTCTGAACAATAATTCCATTCACTTCAAATTTTGAAAGCCAAGATGAAATACAATGAAGGAAGCTGTAAATTCTACCTAGCTCAATACATCTCACAGCACTCATTTTCAAATTTTCTTGACCTTCAACTCAGCTTCAGCTTGGATTTCATTTGAAAAATAACTGCCTGTCCTAATGTATCAACTGAGGAATTGTGATTGCTAAATTCCAAGTCAGTTGAGCCCTTCTCCATATTTCTACACTTTCACACACACGTTGCATCAGAGGAGATGAGGTTTGCTGGATACTACTGGTATCTCACCATTATTTCTGAACATGAAATCTTTGTTTTGACATGCTTGGTTTCAAGGCTTTCCTCACAAGCTCCTTCCTTGGCTTCCTTCAGCCTTGCAAAATATTAAGCTCTAATATTCTCTTTAATCCAGGATTTGCCTAACTTTAGGGACCTCACACATTGGACGTGGCTTACCAGTGCAATGACAATTGAATTCACATCAATACTGAAGAGGGGTCAGAAAAAAAACTTGTTTCACTACTTTCTGAACTGACATATTGGCAGAGAGATGGCTGCTTTTCCCACATCTCAGCTGTGCAAATGTGTTTTCTTGCAACCTCCTAACTGAGCAAAGTAACCACAGATCGATGGATGAATGAAACAACTTCCACCAGAGTCTTTCTCTAACCATGGAATTAAAAGCTTATTAAGTCTGGTTTTATTAATAACTAGTGATATGACCTCTCACTCAAAGCAAGAGGGCGACTCATTTCATGAGTCATATGCCTTATACAACACAGACAGGATGCAGCTATAGAATTTATTTCATTTTTACCATTTTTTAAAAAAAATAACTTGTTTTCCAATAACAAGTACTATCTGAAGTACTGTCATCTATTTCACTCACCACAGTTAAAGAGGATAACAAGTAATGGTATGCCACTGGAAGACAGATGGTGCTAGTGAAAATTACTGCAAGGCCAGAGTAAAATTTGGGTGGAAATCTCTGTGCAACCACAGCCCAGGCACTCAAGTTCCCAAAGAATACCAAGAGGTTGTTCCAGTATTTGATCGTTGCTCTAGCAAAGCAAGGCAAAGTTATGCTCCTCAAACACACTCACAAACACACACCATATTCCCCAGGCCCCCAAACAACTATTGTCAGCCAGAAAGAGTCTAGGCTATTGAAAGAAGTCAAGTCCAGATGCTGAAGCTTCTTGGGCCATTCTTCATTCTGTCTCCTTTTATAAGCAGCACTGCAGCCCACACCCTGGGATTAAAGGCCGTTTCCTTTTTGGACTTCTTTTCTACTTTCCTGGCCTCATGTCCTTTCAGACACACGGGTACAACTGAACCACTGGTTTTTCATGCCATCCCCTTTGGTTCTTCTTTTCTCTGCTGCAGCAGTACTTCCTTTTTGCAGCTGCTTCTCCTCTCAGGCTGCCTGCCTTGGGCAGCTTCTCTTCCAATGCTGGCTGCAGCTGGCAAGGCAATCTCCATATTTCACCCTGGCCTCGATGATGATGATGATGATGATGATGATAAATTCTATTCATTTCTTTATTCAATTCAAACTCAAAACAACTCTGGGTGGCTCATGATACACCAAAACAATATAAAAACAATCTAAAATAGAACAAAACAACAGAACCAGACTGGAACAAAGAAAAATAAAGAACAGGATGATGAACCCAACAAATGCCCAAACATCCTGCCAACTACTAACATCCCACAAAGAGGGCACCAACCACCCTAGCCCAAGGCCTGGGAGGAGAGCCGGATCTTTCGGGCTCTCTGGAATGCCAACAGGGTCACACGAGGAACCTCATTCCAAAAGGCAGACGCTGAGACAGAAAAGCCCTGCTTCCAGGGTCCTGACCAGTGACATTGTTTAATGGAAGGAAGTTGGAGCACACCAACCCTCTCAGCTCCCTTTGGTCAGTCGATTCCACAGAAGATAGGCAGACCCTCAAATAACTGGGTCCCATAACATGTAGGGCTTGTTAGACCATAAAGGTCTTAAATCACAGCTACCACCTGCTCATTGAATAGGAATTGTAAGCCCATGAAGACCCCAAAATGCTGTGTCCCCCTTGAATGGGGAAGAGCAACCCATCCAAGATCAAAGATGGAGTATCCCCAGAACAAGATGATCCCAGGACCCACAGCCACTTAGTCTTGGTAGGATTGAGTCAGAGATGGTTCCTCTCCATCCAGGTTCACACAGCATCTACGCACTGGGACAGGACCTTGACGTCCTCACTTGGCTGGTCAGAGGTTGAAAGATACAATTGGGTATCATTAGCATAATGATGATACCAAATCCCAAACAGATGGATTATTTCCCCCAGTGGCTTTATCCAGATGGTGAATAGGAGTGGGAGAGAGGTTCAAACACTTTGGCACTCCACCAAGCAGGGACCTAAGGAATTGCCAACCAACACTGACTGGAACCAGCCCTCGGGAAATTAAGAGAATCACTATAAAAAGCTGCGCCCTATTTCCAACTCCTGGAATTGGTCCAAAAGTATTCCATGGTCAACAATATTGAAAGCTGCTGAGAGATTAAGGAGCTCAAAGAGGGATGTGGCTCCTCCATCCCAGCTCCACGACAGGTTGTTTACAAGTATAACCAAGGCTGTCTCCATCCTAAATCCTAGCCTGAAACCCAACTGAAATGTGTCTAGACAATCCGCTTCCTCCAGGGAATCTGCAGTCCCACCGAAGGTGTTTCTCAACAACCTTCTCCCAAAGAGAAGGGCTTTCTCACTCTTAGGACCTGCATGTCTGTGGGGCTGCCTTCTCCCAGTGACTTCTGCCCAACCAATAGATGAGGAAGGGAGGCCTCTCTCCTTCTCCCATCTCTTAAGGAATGTCATATTCAGGGACTATAGGGACAAACCTTCTCAGTTGCTGGCCATCTTTTTTGGACAGCATTTCTCCTGAGTTTAGGTTGCCTTCCACCGTACTGTTTCTTTCAGAAAGCAATTAAAACCTGGCTTTTCCAGAGAGCCTCCAAAAAGATTGGTGATGAGAGGGACTGGATCTCGGAGCTGTTCCTAAAGGCACTGTTGCTCCCCTCTGTTACAATGGTTTTCCATTTTAATGTTGCTTTATCATTTTATTTTTATTTTATTTTATTTGTTGTATCCGGTTTTGAGCCTTCCTCATTGAGCAGATTGTCCACTACATTCCAAAGTTCAAAATGTATTCATTTACAAAGACCAAAATAATATACAGTATGGTAAATAAATAGATAAAATAAATAGGGCCAGTATTTAAGGTCACACTCAGTCAAGTAGAAAACTGAGAAATTCACACTTTCCTAGGAATCGCAATGTGGCAGCAAACAGATTTTGATACCTCAAAGAGGTGAAAGTTACTTGTGGATAGTCGTGGAACTGCAGATGAATAGCAAAATACTCTCCACCTCAAACTAATACAAGCAGTAAAAAGTATGGCCACATAGGTAATGCCCTGTCAATGGCTTCATGATCTTGAAAATGATAAAATGCTATTGACAGGTTTGAGATTAAAGTTGAATGATCCAAAAATTGGATTTAGTGTATTGGACTCTCCAAAGAAAGTACTTGAAAGGATGAGCATCATATTTCCTATTCTGGAGGTGTGAAAAAATTGTGGGTTCATCAACACTTATGATACAGTCCCGTAACCGTTTGTCACTTTTTGGGAATAGCATTTTCTTGGACATAAGTAGATTTATGGAAAAACCTTTAAATGTTAAAGACGTTAATGTATGTTGAATTATACAGAGTACCAAAGCTTTAGAATTTGACTGTGCGTCATAAATTATGGTTGCACCATGCATGGGGCTGGCTGAAAGAATAATACTGAGAAATTGAAAAAGTGATCTTATTCCTTATATTAAGGAATGGCTTTTGGAAATACTTTCAAAAGATACTGAAATATAATCAAAGGCTAAAGCAATGCAGTATGTTCTACTCTGGTGGAGATTTTATAATATTTAACAATCATATTTTGGATCTGGTTATACTATGTTTTTGTATGATATTTATAAGTAAACCAGTGACTATCTATAAACTTAAAATATAAGGTACGAATTTTTTAGTTTGGGATTTTTTCCTTCATTTTTCTGGGTTTTATAAATTTTTTTACCTTCAGGGATTTTTTCATTTAATTTTGTTATTTTAGTGTATTTTGCTTACATTTTAGATACTTCTAAAATAAAGATTAATTTTATATTTTTAAAATGTTAGCTGAATCTGAAACTCACAATGTTTTAAAAAGTTGTGTTTTGGAACACTTAAAATCAATAGTTTATTTTTATAGGCATTCTAAAAGATTTACTAAGACTGGTTCTTCACAAACCATTTAAAATATTGGAACATCCTGTCTTAAGAAATCAATAATTCTAAAGGTATGTGAAGTATTTTTTCTATTAACTTGATATGAGACTAATTCCACAAAAGATTCTTTTTCATGTTTACTGGACACTTCATTGGATTTTTAGAAAAGTTGGAAGTCAACTTCTGTATTTATTTGTTTATCAAATTTGTCAAATTTATCACTGCAAACCTCATTAAAAACAACTCTGAGCAGTTTATAGAAAAGACCAATTAAAATACAATAATATAAGAATTTAATAATTTATACTAAATAAATATTCATTAATTTCCAAGATAATTGATGGTAACTAAAATTATAAGGCTTGAGGAACATCATCAGGGTGCCAGCCACCCCCAGGGGTGGTTAAAGCTCTTCTTGCCCCATGCAAGCTGGCAGAACCAGGTCTTCGGTTCTTTCCGGAAAGCTGGGAGGGACAGGGCTTAGCTGCACTTCTTGAGGGAGAATGTTCCAAAGGGAGGGGGCAACAGCAGAGAAGGCTCTCCTCCTGGGCCCCACCTGTCGACATTCTCTCGCTGATGGGGTCCGTAACATGCCCTCTCTGCCTGACCGGGCGGGATGGGTCAATGTGATAAGGGTGAGACAGTCCCTCAGGTAGCCTGGACCCATGCCATGTAGGACTTTAAAGGTGATAACCAATACCTTGAATTGGACCTGGAAGCAGACTAGGACCCAATGCGCCTCCTGCAGCAAAGGTGTCACATGTGCCATCCTTAGGGCACCCAAGATTGTCCACATGGCCACATTTTGCATCAGCTTTGGCTTCCGGATACTCTTCAAGGATAGCCCCCTGTACAGCGCCTTGCAATAGTCTAAATGAGAGATGACCAGAGTGACGGACTGGAGGGCCTCCTGATCCAGGAAAGGTCTGGTAAGCTGGTATGCTGCAGATGAAGCTTCCTGGAGGGGACTTTGACAAACACTGTACGACTGGATCTTGCTCTACTCTCATCCTGTTTTGGTTTAATGTTCTCCTTATTGTTAATATGATTTTGGGAAGAGAAATAAAGTTTAGAGAAGTTTAATAAAAAGTATGATCCCATGAAACCCCTTGTGTCTGAAGTAGCAGGAAACATCTAATATACCCAGCACTGACAGAATACACAGCTTGTAGAATCCAACTCTCCTTCTTGATTTCAGATGACCTTCTGTGTCCCACAGGACTCTTGCTAACTCCAGAATACAAATAAGGACACAGGAATATTTCCAACACTACACATAGGTTCAGTCTTTGGGGAAACAGGAATCACTAAGCTGAGGGAAGATACTGCAATGAAAGCAAAATCGGCCTACACTTCATATGAGTGCCATATACACCCACCAAGGAACAGAGCCAGCTGTTTTCCCAAAGCACACCCATCAAATTATGTCTCCAACAACATCAGTGCCAATCCAGGATTTCTACTATTTGGTTCTAAACTATCATGGCTCTTCCAAAACTCCACCGACTGGTGAATATGGCCAAGCATTATCTTTTTTAGATTTTTAGAAAAGTTGGAAGTCAACTTCTGTATTTATTTGTTTATTTGTTTATTATTTATGTATCAAACTTCTCACTGTGAATCTCATTAAAAAATGACTCTGGGCAGTTTACAGAAAAGACCAATTAAGTCTGGTAAGCTGCAGATGAAGCTTCCTGGATGGGACTTTGACACACACTGTACGATTGGAGCGCTGCCAATCCAGAATTTCTATCATTTGGTTCTAAACTGTATCATGGCTCTTCCAAACCTCCAACCACTGGTGAATATGGCCAAGCATTATCTTTCTCAACTGGTAGAAATTTGGCAGCAATTCAGGAAGGACTTTTCTGTGCCCCACCTTGACAGGGCAAGCCCTGAGGCTGGGATCTATTGCAACCACAGCAGGTTAGCCGTTCAACTGAGTTCCTTGTTCTTCCAAGGACCTTTGGAACAGCAAACCCACAGAAGTGTTTCAGTAGAAGGAAGATGCAATAATGCCTTATGTAAGAACAGTAAAAGTAACTCCTAAGAATATTTGCAATAATTCCCTCAGGGCATATGATGCAATCATTATAACTCTATAAAGAGAGAACTGTGTTCTGTCCCAGAAGCAAGATTTGGTCCAGAACCAATCCCAACATGAAGATCCCTTATCTGCTCTTCGCATTCCTTCTTCTTGCATTCCTGCCTGGACCAGGTAAGAAACTAAATTGCTAATCGTTTAGAAAGGACTGATAACTCACTCCTTTATAAACAAATATGATCACCTTTGCAAGCAGGATATTCTTCTACAGCGTTGTTGGGTCTACCATTGAATCCAGGGCCAGGATTTGTCACAAATTTAAGGAATTGACTTCTGGAATTAGAGCTTCATTTTTTAGCTAAAAATATCTTTAGAACTTTAGACATATGCATATCAGTTGAATGAAGGGACTTTGGGATATCATTAATGTACAGATTAAACAAAATGGGGGCCAGTATATATCCTTGTCTGACCCCCGTGTTGGTACTAATTATCCCTGTTAGGGAATTATGCACATGAGTTTGAATATAATGCCTTGATTAAAGAGAGGAGAATAGAATCTGTGTTCAGGAAGTTTCTTCCAAAGAAGGTCCCTATCTATTGAATCAAATGCTGCACTCAGATCTAGAAAAGTTGTAAACAGTTGGCTCCCTTTAGCTTATATTTTTCTATAAGGTGATATATAATAAAACAGTTATCAATAGTGGAGTGAACAGACCTAAATCTAGCTTGCTCTTTGGGTAGCAAGCCCTTTTCAATTGCCCAGTCCTCAATCTTGTATAAAAGATATTTGGCATACAATTTTGCTACAATATCAATTAGATTAATTGGTCTATACTTGGAGGGATCGCATCTATCACCCTTTTTGTAAATGGGGACCACAATAGAGAGCTCCCAACCAGCTGGAATTGTGCAGGGATTATTTATATGAGTTAATAAACCTGCAATGATTAAAGGAGCCCACCCTTAATGTGACATTTGAATAATTCAGGGGGTAGATGATCTCCCCTAGGAGCCTTATTGCACCTCAGAGTCTGAATGAGTCCTCTAATCTTTCATTCAAGCACCGGAGGCCAGCGTGGGGAGGGCCTACAGGCCTTCTGTAGAGTCTCCAATCATCCAAAAAATGCCATTAATTTTTTTAAGTATTAAAACTAGAGATCCAATATAATATAGGGCATCAAGGAGGGACTGGAAGGCCAATTCACTGATTCACTATTCTGCACTGAACTGTACTGGGGTCTGTGTCATTCCAGCTTTTTTTGCTGGATGGTTGATTTTAAGGTTTAGGGTTGGTTTTGATTCACCAAATTCTCATCACATTATGTTCTGCTTGAACAAAGAGGCACGATAGTAATCATCATGAAACTATCTGAACTTAGTGAAGGAAAAAGAGATGAATGGGGCATTCCCTAGACTTGCAGCGAAATATCTAGAAGCAGAGAAATTATCTTTTTCCACCTATCTAATATGATTTGCTTAATAGAGAAAGCAAAACCGCACATACTCCCTCAAGAAATGCTTGACGCTTTGGGATTACATGAACATCCCAACGTAGTTCTCTTTCAGAGCAGTACCGAAGGGGTGTGTCCTTGCCATCTTCTTGAAAGCTTTTTTGAGGGCTGGGATATCCTGAGGATCTCTCATGCAAGTCATAACTGGGTCTCATATGCACAACTTTTCAAAAGCAGAGATGGAACTTTTTTCTACATTAAGAGAAGAGGGAGAAATCCAGGGGAAAATCAGTTCTGAAGTTCAGAGGAAGTTAACCATTTCAGCCAAGGATTCTCCATCCAAAACACCCACCAGAACCAGCCATTCTAACTCAGGATTTTTTCCTAGCCAGCAAGGATCCATGGCAACAGAAGGGAGAGAGGTATCACAGCAAGGTCTTCTCTTGGTGTGAAGCAGATCGTTTCCTCCCAGCTGCCTTAAAAGGTACACACATGCCAGCCAATTCCACTCTGGGTCAGGCTTCAGACTCAGCTTCAGATGTGATTTGGGCTACTGCTGGAGACCAACAGAAGTGGATTCCTCTGGTCAGATGGAATGGCCGGAACCCAGAGGAATTTGGCAATTCTGCAGGAGCAGGTGGTGTCTTCGAAACAAAAATGTATCTAAATATCAATATATGTTTACCCATCATTCACCTGTCTCTGCTTTTTCTTTCCACAGGGAATGCCCGCCGTCGTTGTCAGAAACGAGGATACTGCTCTCGGCCTCTGGATTGTCCTCGGCCCAACAACATGGGGCCATGGGGCTGTAAACGGGGTTGGATATGCTGTAGACCGTAAGAAAAGTCTCCCCTAATAGAGATGCCACAGATTTAGATTTGGATGCTGTGCCTGCCTATTCCTTGCATTCACAAAACATTGCAAGGCACTGACCTGAAGAGGGAGGTGTTTGAAGGGCTGAAAGGAGGGCAGGAGAGACTGAGTTTTGGAGCTCAGGTGGCAGAAGAGACCTTAAACCCGCTTTGATCAAACCTCTTCTTTTATCCCATTTCTATAGCCGCTTTGGAAAATAACGCCATCTCCATCTACCACCTTGGATGTCTTCAAAATCTGGCCAATGACCTGACATCACCTCCTGCTATGGCTTCAGCTTCCACATTATAACATGGCATTATAAAGCAGCATTGCTATCTCTCAGAGTCTAAAACATTTATGCATCAGAGTTAAATTTGGCAAATTTTCCTTGAAATACAGCCAAATGAGCATTTCAGGTGTCTGACTTCTTTAAGAGGGACTCGGGTCCGTATAATTCTTTGACTGCATGACTGTGTGTGTGTGTGCACGCGCATATCCATTGGCTTACATTTCAGCGTGGAAGGCATTCCCTGCTCTTCAACCACACATTATGCCATAAAGTCACCCAGAAACATTCTCCTTCATTCCCCGTCTATTTACTGAAGTAGTTACTTTGCCACTGAGGGCTTCCGGCTGATGTGGTTGCTTGGCCAGAAGCAGTACAAAACAGAACTTAGCGAAGACCCCACAATGGAACATAACAGCATGCCTTAAGCATTTTTTTTTCAAGCTTAACATCATGGGGTAGTATTTTTTTTAAAAAAAACTTCTTCATCTGATGACTCAGTATCAGCCTGTGACCCAGGCTGCTTTCCCTGGAAAAGGCACTGCAGAAATCAGGTTTGGGAATGACATCGGAAAGAGTCCCTCTCTTTCTCAACAGAGGACATAAAAATAGAGATCTTAGACCCTTTGCAGAAGCAGGTTTCATACACTCAGCTTCCCTGGGGCATCTGAGCAATGGAGCATCAACATAAAACTTGGGGCTGAGAGGGTTCAAGTCCCTTCTGAATTTGTGTAGAATTGTTGCAAGTCCCTGGTAAAGGAGCAATGCCTGGGATTATCTCTTTAGCAGTCACTCTGATGACCTTTTTCTCTCTCTCTCCTTTCCTCTTTCAGCTCCTGTCTCCTTCCTCAGCTTTGATGTAAAGGCAGTATTAACTGAAGGAGCATTCTTTTTCTGAAAGGGTTTCAACCTTAGCACATATAGATCCCCACTTGGATAAGCAACCAAACCAAGCAGAAAACAGTGGAGGAGATCACCACGTTATCTGCTCCAGAGTAATTCAACACCGAAAAGATTTCTGTGGGAAGCGTGGTTCGTGGCAGCCTCTCCACAGGCATCCTCAGTGAGATGAGAGAAACCCCCGTGGTAGTTGGAGGGGATGACAAACCTGGTTGCAATGTAAGTGTTTCTGTGCCACCCTTAATAAATATCTGTACCCATCAACTGAGCCAGCATAACAAAAGTTGCTGGATCCTTGTACAATTCAGTTCAAACCCAGGCTCTTAATGGTCCATTAAACACAGGCTTTGAAAGATCAAGGTTACTTTTGACATTCAGCATTCTTTTGGCATCATATGCTAGTTTGAAAATTGGTCTAGATCACGCACTGAGTGATGGACCAAGGGCTACCTGTGATGCCAACCTGAGTTTCAGAAGGAGAGGGGAAATATAATATAGCACATAAAATTAACAGAAAATCTTTGGGGGGGGGGAGTTCGTATTATGAAATATGAAAGAATAGTAAAACCTACTTATCTTTTATACACAATGAAGAAAATATTGATAAGGTCCAGAATCTCCATCCAGAGACTTCAAGCATCTCAATTCTCCTTCCAGTAGAGTTCATGTTGTTATGTGATTTGCTCATCTTCTTTGAAGGGTAGCCCCAGCTTGGCTCACATTTCCACATATGTAACACTCTGCAGACAAGACCACTGTTTGAGGAAACAGGCTTTAGTCAGAAGTGATACTCTTATCCAGTAAAAAGAATCAGGCAGGAATGTCTAATTGAGAAAAGGACACTGGTTCCAAGAAAACTAGAATGCCTTTAGCAGTCCATTGAATGACCCCCTGTCTATACCAATGTACTGTAGCTACACAGAATAAAAATAAAATTGCAAAGGATCCAAGGATGCCTTTTCTAAATGAAGATTGCACATCATCTCCTCCACTCTCCAAGTTTCCATTGTTGATTCTTGAGTCTTGGTAAAACAATGGAAGACATAGCAAGAGGATATCTGCATGAGAGAGAGAGACCTCTTCATGGACCATTCTTTTTCTCAAATAGACAGTCAGATGTACTGTATAGTATTAATTTTAGTGACCAGCATAAAAAAAATAAAAAGACTACAATAAATCAAATTATCAGAGGGTAGGTCAGATAGGACCAGATACAGACACACATACAGCCAATAAATGGGGGATATTATTCTGGACACTAAGATACCTATGCCAACAAAGGAGTTTGATCTAATAATTATATACAGGTAAAAATATTATTTGCAAAACCAGGATAGACAGAAGACTATAAGAAACGTAGTATAAGAAGTCAAGTCTGAACCTACTTAATTCTCCTCCCTCTCAAGTCTCATTCCCTCACTTTCCACGTCTGCTTTATTACAGCATCTTCTTCCCCTCCTTATCTCAATCACTGATGTTAGAATGTCTGAGTTTTCACCTGGCTGTCTAGCTGCCAAGCAAAGCCTTTAGCACACTATGTTCCACTGGCCAGCATCTGACTCTCCATACACACAACACAGTCCATTCTCCTGGTCTTTCCACACTCTTACAAGCCACTCCAGGATTTTGCTCCCGGTCTTCCTCCTGGTCCCAGGGCCGGAATCTCTGGACTTGGCAGGCTGTGTCATTCCTCTACTCCCCTCCACATTAGCCATGTGATGTCCTCTCCAGCAGCATGTCCTTCAGTGTCTGCAATTAAAAAATAAACCTTCCTCTGTTTTCCCTTGCTCTTTTTTTATGTTCTATCACCAGGACATGTACGTGCCACTTTACAGGTGCCCTCTGGCCTTTTTTTCCTTCTCTGCCCATGTGCTCTTTGTCTTGTGCTCAATCACCTGCCTTCCCTAAAAACACCCCATGACCTTGGCACAGACCCAAACACTCTTCTTCACCATTCAAATGAAGTGTGAGTAAACAGAATAAAATAAGTGATGCAGCAGCGCACACTATTAAAGCTAAAATTATTGAATAAAACCTGTATCTAAATCTACAAGGGGAAGTAAATATTTAACTTATGACAAAATAATTTGACCACATAGACATAAATCATAGGATAACATTTTAAAATCTTGGCTATTAATCATAGATCACTGAAAATAATTATTAAAATACAAAGAGTAAAGTAATCACCAATGTAAGCCTAGAAGCTATTGTTTGCACATGTTCACCACCGTTATACAAAACCTGGCTAGTTATATGTGACAGAATTTTCCTTATCTGATGGAAGAAAGTCAACATAAAATTCCTCAGGCTGACCTGAAGCATAGGAGAACAGAAGAAAGATGAGCCTTCTTCAGGAATTGTTATAAAATGGACAGTGTAACACACGCTCATTCTACAGCCGGGACGTGGCTATGAAGTTTATTTTATTTTTATCAGCTACTTTTTAAAACTTTTCAATAAGGCACACAGTCTGTAGTATCCCCATCTCTATCAAATACCACAGGGAGAGGACACTCGGTAAAGATGTGCCCTTGGGAGATAGGCAGTGTTAGTGAGCATAACCAAATCACTACCACAATGAAGGAGAGAAAGCTAAGGTGGGAAAACCAAGAAATGATGGAAGAACAAGGTGAGACCTCTAAACTTTCGCACTATGAGCTCATCCCTCTCACTAAGGTGATTCAAAGGCATTATTTTTAAATAAAGTTAATGCTGTACACTGAACGATGCAGAAGGAAATGTTCCCATTTCTGATTCTTAATTCAAAGATTGCTTTCAGGAGAGAACACTGAGATATGGCACACCTAGTGGGAACCGTGAGAGATGACTGTGAGAACACCCAGGACCACATTCAGTGCGCTAGAACTGGCATGTTGGCTTCACTCTGAGAACCACAAATTGGCCTCAAAAGTTTATGCCAGGAAAGACTCTTGAAGGTGCTCAAGCTGTCTTCATTCATTGATACTCCAGAATGAAAATTATGGCTTTTCCCAATAGCTCTTTTTCCTTCCACCATTCTTTTCCCCACAGATACATTTTTGAGCCTAGATCTACACTATCATGGTAGTAAAATTACCCAGGCTCTTTTAGCAAAATATGGGCAAAAAACCCCACCGAGAGATGTTTTCAAGACATCTGGAGGAGAACGTCACTCAAATCTGCTTGGATTTGGATGCCAGCTGAACAGGTCCTGTTTCAATGACAGAAGCTGCATCTTGCATGTGTGAGATTTGCCCCGTTCGACAGAGAAACTCTCGTGACACGTGTGGTTCACAAAGAAGGTTTACTCATGCGTAACGTAGTAGTCACAAGCAAAGCCAGGACTGGCTTGGTACAATTGCATCACTTGTTATATTCCCCCCTTCCCGCGCTTTTTCCCGCCTCGTGATCGCGTTGCGGCTGTGGGCTATTAGGCCCCCCAATGTCCCCCCTGATCGTTCATGATGGCAGGGTCGGTCAGAGTCCATTGTCCTTGATTGCCAGTCCCCCTCCGGCTGGGTTGGTCCCTCCCTGCTACGTGCAGACCCGCGGGTTCTGTGCTGCGTTGCGATCTTGTTTCGCTGCCCTGCGGCCCCGTTCCTTGCTTGCTCGCGCCGTTATCAGTTCATAGTTAAAAGCTTCCGCTGCGGTTTTCCTGTTTAGCTGGCCGCAGGTGGCTCGTTAATTAGCGGCGCTTTCGGTTCCTCTTTTCCCCGCTAGCTACCGCCGGTGGATTCCGCGTGGTCTGGTTGCGAGCTTCCCTGCAACCCCGTGCTTCCCTGAAGCCTCGTGCTGACCGAACCTGACAGCATGGTCTTTAGAGAGGAGTTTGGATCTATTAATCCTCAGGAAGTAGAGAAGGGCTCTTTATTACTTTAGCCTGGACATCTTTACTTTAGATCCCTGCAACCCTTCCTGGTTGTGAAAGCCTCGAGGGAGTCTATACTCTGAACCAAGCCAGTACCATATTTAACTTTTAGATAAAAAATAGTAAATGTCGAGCACGGCACAGACTGTATCTGGGAATGTACCTGGGGGTAATGCCAGGTGCAGAGATACTGAGTTCACAGGGAAGACATTTCTCAGGCTGATAAGCTAGTTTCTCATACAATTCATTTTGCACATGCTCAGCATGATGGTTATAAAAGCTTTACAAACCAGCTCCTTGGACGGATGTGCCATGGCAGAACACCGCCGACGCATCTGTTGTCCATTGCAAGGAGCGTTGGGTGTTTTCCCTTGTAAGTATTTACATTTACTCTTAATAAAGTTAGTTCTGATCAAACCGGCTTTTAGTGCCCATTTTCTGGGGATTCCACAAGGACATCGTATTTTTGCACTGTCCAAGTGCACTGTTTTTGCTCTGCAGGGCAATTTGGGGAAACCACAACAGAAAAATAACAAGAGTCTGGGTCAACATGGTGGCTAAGGCAGTGTTTCTCAACCTTGGCAACTTTAAGATGGGTGGACTACAACTCCCAGAATTCCCCAGCCAGCATGGCTGGCTGGGGAATTCTGGGAGTTGTAGTCCACCCATCTTAAAGTTGCCAAGGTTGAGAAATCCTGGGCTAAGGAATCATTGAGAAAGGGGGGATACCATCTGTCTTGAAGGGGGCAGTCGTGCATCCTCTTCTCAAGAAGCTAACCTTTGTCCCAGCAATATTGGATAACCATTCTCCAGTTTCTAACATCCCCTTTTTTAGGGATGATTGTTGAGATATGGTGGAGCAACAACTGCAAAGGGGTCTGGAAGAAAGGGATTATCTGGACCCTTCCCAGCCAGGTTTCAGTGCTGTCTCTCTACTTTTTTAATAAAGTTTTTATTGCTTTTTAATTAATAACAGAGGCCCGCACCTGTGGAGATGGCTGGTGGGGTGATGGGTTTGACCCCCCCCCCAGCATCTTGCAGGTTTTTAGGGCTAAAAATTATAGGAGGTTTTTAGGGTATTTTTAGTATATGTTTTTTAATTATTTATAGATTTTATCCATGGTTGGAGGGACTTGTATTTCTTCCTTTTTAATATTGTGAGCCGCCCAGAGTCACCCGTTGGGGGAGATGGGCGGCATACAAGTTTGATAATAAACAAATAAATAAATAAATAACAAAAAAGAGAAAAAGAGAAACAAAACACAAAAATAATAATACACTATCAAGAAGATTTTTTTTTAAAGTGCTATCACAGAAAAGTGACAAAAATACAACAAAAAAGATTTTAAAAACATAGTATATGATTATAACAGTAAATAGTTACAAATCTGTATATATTTATCTAATGCAAATATTATTCAGATGTATATATATTTCCAATACATTTATGTGACTATCATTTTTTAACCTACTGTATTATGAATCAATGAGTCCCATATTTCATTATACTTTTCCATACAAAGTCTATGTCTACAGGCAATCTGCTTATAAGTGGCAAGTGCAATCAGGGCTTGAGTGAATGAGGCCATACATTTATCTTTCCAGTGTTGCAATATCAGTCATTTGGCCATAGTAAGACAATCCATTTACGTTGTCCAGATTCCATGTACTAGATATATAGTTCAAGAGAATATTATCCTCTGAAAAATTTAGCTTTTGTCACACAATCTTATTTATATAGTCCACTACTTTCTCCCAAAACTTAATAAGTACAGTAATACCTCAGTTCACAAACGCTTCTGTTCACAAACAATTCAGTTCACGAACAGCACCGTTCACAAAATTTTGCTTCCATTCGCAAACTCCACATCGGGTGACGAACACGACCCATGGCCATTTTTCCTGCTGTGTCACGTGGTCGTGGCTTCCTGTAGGCGAGGAGAAGTCTCCCTCCAAACAATAACCGCCTCCCCACCCGCCTTCCTGTCCTCCACGCCAGAAGTCGCCTCGAGCAAGGTTAGCGTTCTCTCTCTTCGTGCTGTACTTTGTGTCATATTTTTGCGGTTTTAAAAAAAATACATATGGTTCAGAATGGATTAACCTTATTTACATTGAACCTTATGGGAAAATTTGATTTCGTTGGCGACCAAAATCGGTTGGCGACCACATTCGTAGGGGTCAGAACGGATTAACCTTATTTACATTGAACCTTATGGGGAAATTTGATTCGGTTCGTGACCAATTTGGTTCGCGACCAGAATCGTGGAACGAATTAAGTTCATGAACCGAGGTACCACTGTATAGGACATTGTAAGAACATGCTTTAAAGAGGCATTGTCCTTATTACCTCTTCAACAAAATGCTGTTTTTGACAATCCTTTTCTATACAAATGTAGTGGAGTCCAGTAAATTCTAAAAATTATTTTTTGTTGTATAAGTCGTAGTTTAAGGTCCATTGACATTCTTGCTAGTGCCAAGTTAAGACACTCTCCCATTGTCTGGGCAATAAGAAACCTGTAATTCTTTATTCCACTCATCCCTTAACATCTGCATATCAAACTAATTTACTGATAACAAATATCTATAAAAGCTAATAGTAGGTTTTTTAGTTCTAAAGAATTTAATAAGTTGTTCTAGTATCTCAGGTGTCTCGGAAGCTAAAAATGTTGCTGGTGCAAACAATGTTGTTAACAAATGTTATAGCTGTAGATATTGCCATTGGGATACATCTGATAAATGATATTTATCTCTTAATATTCATTTTCATCATCTATCAATTGGTCCCTGCTTCCATCCAACTGTGCCATATCACCATATTTTTCCCAATTTTTAATGTTGGGTTTCCCCATAGAATCAATTTAGCATGGGAAAAAGGATCAAATCTTTTCTTTTTCCAATGCTATCTCTTTATGCTGTAACATGAGTTTTCTCTGAACACATCTGTATTTTCTTTTATACTATTTTCCTTTCTTTAACTACGTAAGCTTTCCCAGAATCATTTGGAAATTGAATGGCCTTCTAAATCTAAACAAATAAAAAATGAATAGAATACAAATTAAACAGGGATGTTTAAAGCACCATTCATGTCTTCAGTCTTAAAGGAGACCACAATGAAAGCAAAATCTGCCTTCCAGACTGACAGTGAGAGTACCTTGAATGATCTCCTTAGATAGTTACGGTCTCACAAGCTAGAATGGGCAGGTCAACACTGACAACTTGTGACCAAAGATCATACTTTTCCAAAGGCATTGGATTCAACCTGCAGTTTACACCTAAACCCAGTTTGTTATTTTGAAGATTTGGTAGAAATCTTACCAAGAAATACTAACCAATTGGAGAAAATCCAATTAGCATTTTTAATTACAAAATAACAGTGATCACTGGATTGCAATCCAAGAGTAAAGGACCACAAACTTGGATGATCGTATTAAAGGGTTCTCCATGAAGTCTAATCAACATTATTTGGTCATTGATTGTATTGTAACCAAATACTGTCATTACTATATCCTTCCTGATTATAAAAGGAATACCATTCCTTCTTTCTTTTCATGTCCTGAATAGTAAGCAATACAATCTTCAAACTCTGATCAATTCCAGTCCGGTTCAATTCACTGATGCCTAAGAAGGCGATTGTAGTCAGTTCATTTAATCTTTCACTGTACTGAGGTTCCCACCTTCCTGCTTCTTCCATTACAAGTTGCCACTCTAATTCTGTCTTTGCAACTTCAGATTTTCTTTTCCTGTATGGCAACTTCAGCAAGTAGACATCGCTTTAATCTAGCTACGTGATAAACACCATTAGTACTCCAGAAGATCCTCAGCTCTGGAGTGCCATGTGATCTGAGAAGGGCAGCATCCAGCATTATACCATCCATCACATTATATTGTCTACCCATCTGGTTTTCTATGTAAAATATAGGAGGGATTTACCATTGCATTCTCCAGTGCAGTATGAAATGATCCTTTCGTAATTGTCACTGAAGTGATCATCTGCCTGCAGCTTCCTCCTATATGACTGCTGCCCACTAAAGGTTTCTGCTTGCTCTAGCTGGGCAGCTGGGATGACCTTGGGTGACTGTGTTGGGATTAAATACTCTTGGCACCCACTCCCACTGTCTTCTTCACTCCTCCTTCCCAGGGGGATATCCCTCCCCTGCCACGATGAGGCACCACCACAGGGCTTGGGGAGGTAAATGGTTACCGAAAACAAATTAGGATACATAAAAATAGAAATAAAAGGGAACTAAAAGATGTTGTAAATACACATAGTAATTAAATAGAAAAAGAAAATAGAAGAAGAAAGAAAGCCTTTTGCTGTGGTTCATTCTCCATCACCTCAGAACTGAAAAGCTGTCAATAAGAACTTAATAAATTAAGCTCTTTCTGACCACTAGAACGGACACAAGGAATCATGCTATTGGTCTTCACGAAGCACTGAAGTGATGCTTCCACCTTAAATCCAACCAACAATAACAAACATGATCCATTTAGAAAGATACACTGAAAAGATGCCACCGTATCTGGAAAACACCTGTTTGGGAAGGATGACCTCAACAGTAAAGGAGTAAGAAGGGGCTTAATTCCTAACATTCTTTGTCTGGATACGAGTTAAGTGAGGTCAATGAACTTAGGAGAATTCACCCATTAATAGATGTTCCTGGTTAGCTACATATTAACTCTTGTGTTTTTCATTTCCATTTATTCTGAACAATAATTCCATTCCCTTCAAATTTTGAAAGCCAAGATGAAATACAATGAGGGACGCTGTAAATTCTACCTAGCTCAATAGCACTCATTTTCACATTTTCCTGAACTTCAACTCATCTTGAGCTTGGATTTCATTTGAAAAATAACTGCCTGTCCTAATGTATCAACTGAGGAATTGTGATGGCTAAATTCCAAGTCAGTTGAGGCCTTCTCCATATTTCTACACTTTCACACACACGTTACATCAGAGGAGATGAGGTTTGCTGGATACTACTGGTATCTCACCATTATTTCTGAACATGAAATCTTTGTTTTGACATGCTTGGTTTCAAGGCTTTCCTCACAAGCTCCTTCCTTGGCTTCCTTCAGCCTTGCAAGATATTAAGCTCTAATATTCTCTTTAATCCAGGATTTGCCTAACTTTAGGGACCTCACACATTGGATGTGGCTTACCAGTGCAATGACAATTCAATTCACATCAATACTGAAGAGGGGTCAGAAAAAAACCTTGTTTCACTACTTTCTGAACTGACATATTGGCAGAGAGATGGCTGCTTTTCCCACATCTCAGCTGTGCAAATGTGTTTTCATGCAACCTCCTAACTGAGCAAAGTAACCACAGATCAATGGATGAATGAAACAACTTCCACCAGAGTCTTTCTCTAAGCATGGAATTAAAAGCTTATTAAGTCTGGTTTTATTAATAACTAGTGATATGACCTCTCACTCAAAGCAAGTGGGCGACTCATTTCATTAGTCACATGCCTTATACAACACAGACAGGATGCAGCTATAGAATTTATTTCATTTTTACCGGTTTTTTTAAAAAATAACTTGTTTTCCAATAACAAGTACTGTCTGAAGTACTGTCATCTATTTCACTGACCACCGTTAAAGAGGATGACAAGTAATGGTATGCCACTGGAAGACAGATGGTGCTAGTGAAAATTACTGCAAGGCCAGAGTAAAATTTGGGTGGAAATCTCTGTGCAACCACAGCCCAGGCACTCAAGTTCCCAAAGAATACCAGGAGGTTCTTCCAGTATTTGATAGTTGTTTTCTTAAAGCAAGGCAAAGTTATGCTTCTCAAAGACGCTCACAAACACACACCATATTCCCCAGGCTCCCAAACAACTATTGTCAGCCAGAAAGAGTCTAGGGTACTGGAAGAAGTCAAGTCCAGATGCTGAAGCTTCTTGGGCCCTTCTTCATTCTGTCTCCTTTTATAAGCAGCACTGCAGCCCACACCCTGGGATTAAAGGCCTTTTCCTTTTTTGGACTTCTTTTCTACTTTCCTGGCCTTATGTCCTTTCAGACACATGGGTACAACTGAACCACTGGTTTTTCATGCCATCCCCTTTGGTTCTTCTTTTCTGTGCTCCAGCAGGACTTCCTTTTTGCAGCTGCTTCTCCTCTCAGGCTGCCCGCCTTGGGCAGCTTCTCTTCCAATGCTGGCTGCAGCTGGCAAGGCAATCTCCATATTTCACCCTAGCCTCGATGATGATGATGATGATGATGATGATGATGATGATGATGATGATGATGATAAATTCTATTTATTTCTTTATTCAATTCAAACTCAAAACAACTCTGGTCAGCTCATGATACATCAAAACAATCTAAAAACAATCTAAAATAGAACCAAACAAACAACAGAACCAGACTGGAACAAAGAAAAAGAAAGAACAGGATGATGAACCCAGCAAATGCCCAAACATCCTGCCAACTACTAACATCCCACAAAGGGGGCACCAACCACTTAAGCCAAAGGCCTGGGAGAAGAGCCAGATCTTTTGGGCTCTCTGGAATGCCAACAGGGTCACACGAGGAACCTCATTCCAAAAGGCAGGCGCTGAGAGAGAAAAGCCCTGCTTCCAGGGTCCTGACCAGTGACATTGTTTAATGGAAGGAAGCTGGAGCACACCAACCCTCTCAGCTCCCATTGGTTGGTCGATACCACAGAAGATAGGCAGTCCCTCAAATAACTGGGCCCCATAACATGTAGGGCTTGTTAGACCATAAAGGTCTTAAATCTCAGCTACCACCTGCTCATTGAGTAGGAATTGTAAGTCCATGAAGACCCCAAAATGCTGTGTCACCCTTGAATGGGGAAGAGCAACCCATCCAAGATAAAAGATGGAGTATCCCCAGAACCATATGATCCCAGGACCCACAGCCACTTAGTCTTGGTAGGATTGAGTCAGAGATGGTTCCTCTCCATCCAGGTTCACACAGCATCTACGCACTGGGACAGGACCTTGACGTCCTCACTTGGCTGGTCAGAGGTTGAAAGATACAATTGGGTATCATTAGCATAATGATGATACCAAATCCCAAACAGATGGATTACTTTCCCCAGTGGCTTTATCCACATGGTGAATAGGAGTGGGAGAGAAGTTCAAACACTTTGGCACTCCACCAAGCAGGGACCTAAGGAATTGCCAACCAACACTGACTGGAACCAGCCCTCGGGAAATTAAGAGAATCACTATAAAAAGCTGCGCCCTATTTCCAACTCCTGGAATTGGTCCAAAAGTATTCCATGGTCAACAATATTGAAAGCTGCTGAGAGATTAAGGAGCACAAAGAGGGATGTGCCTCCTCCATCCCAGCTTCACAACAGGTTGTTTACAAGTATAACCAAGGCTGTCTCCATCCTAAATCCCAGCCTGAAACCCAACTGAAATGTATCTAGATAATCCGCTTCCTCCAGGGAACCTGCAGACCCACCGAAGGTGTTTCTCAACAACCTTCTCCCAAAGAGAAGGTTGGAGACAAAGCGATAGTCTGGTTTGCTTTCTTTTGGTCTCGGGCTTTCTCAGGACCTGAGTATCTGTGGGGCTGCCTTCTCCCAGTGACTTCTGCCCAACCAATAGATGAGGAAGGGAGGCCTCTCTCCTTCTCCCATCTCTTAAGGAATATCATATTCAGGGACTATAGGGACAAACCTTCTCAGTTGCTGGCCATCTTCTTTGGACAGCATTTCTCCTGAGTTTAGGTTGCCTTCCACCGTACTGTTTCTTTCAGAAAGCAATTAAAACCTGGCTTTTCCAGAGAGCCTCCGAAAAGATTGGTGATGAGAGGGACTGGATCTCGGAGCTGTTCCTAAAGGCACTGTTGCTCGCCTCTGTTACAATGGTTTTCCATTTTAATGTTGCTTTATCATTTTATTTTTATTTTATTTTATTTGTTGTATCCGGTTTTGAGCCTTCCTCATTGAGCAGATTGTCCACTACATTCCAAAGTTCAAAATGTATTCATTTACAAAGACCAAAATAATATACAGTATGGTAAATAAATAGATAAAATAAATAGGGCCAGTATTTAAGGTCACACTCAGTCAAGTAGAAGGAGAAGATCAACACTGAGAAATTCACACTTTCCTAGGAATAGCAATGTGGCAGCAAACAGATTTTGATACCTCAAAGAGGTGAAAGTTACTTGTGGATAGTCGTGGAACTGCAGATGAATAGCAAAATACTCTCCACCTCAAACTAATACAAGCAGTAAAAAGTATGGCCACATAGGTAATGCCCTGTCAATGGCTTCATGATCTTGAAAATGATAAAATGCTATTGACAGGTTTGAGATTAAAGTTGAATGATCCAAAAATTGGATTTAGTGTATTGGACCCTCCAAAGAAATTACTTGAAAGGATGAGCATCATATTTCCTATTCTGGAGGTGTGAAAAAATTGTGGGTTCATCAACCCTTATGATACAGTCCCGTAACCATTTGTCACTTTTTGGGAATAGCATTTTCATGGACATAAGTAGATTTATGGAAAAACCTTTAAATGTTAAAGACGTTAATGAATGTTGAATTATACAGAGTACCAAAGCTTTAGAATTTGACTGTGCGTCATAAATTATGGTTGCACCATGACTATGGGATAGCCCCTTGTAGAGCACCTTGCAATAGTCTAAATGAGAGATGACCAGAGTGACACACTGGAGGGCCTCCTGATCCAGGAAAGGATTGGTATGCTGGTATGCTGCAGATGAAGCTTCCTGGAGGGGACTTTGACACACACTGTACGATTGGAGCGCTGCCAATCCAGAATTTCTATCATTTGGTTCTAAACTGTATCATGGCTCTTCCAAACCTCCAGCCACTGGTGAATATGGCCAAGCATTATCTTTCTCAACTGGAGAGGTTCGGCAGCAATTCAGGAAGGACTTTTCTCTGCCCCACCTGAACAGGGCAAGCCCTGAGGCTGGAATCTTTTGCAACCACAGCAGATTAGCTGTTCAACTGAGTCCCTTGTTCTTCCAAGGACTTTTGCAACAGTGAACCCACAGGAGTGTTTCAATAGAAGGAAGATGCAATAATGCCTTATGTAAGAACAGTAAAAGTAACTCCTAAGAATACATGCAATAATTCACTCAGGGGATATTATGCAATCATTATAACTCTATAAATAGAGAGCTGTGTCCTGTTCAGAAGCAAGATTTGGTCCAGAACCAATCCCAACATGAAGATCCCTTATCTGTTCTTTGTGTTCCTTCTCCTTGCATTCCCGCCTGGACCAGGTAGGAAAATAAATTATTGATAATTTAGAAAGGACTGATAACTCACTCCTTTATAAACAAGTATGATCATTTTTGAAAGCAGGATAATCTTCTACATCATGGTCGGGTTTACCATTCAGTCCTGGGCCAGGATTTGTCACAAGTTTAAGGAATGGACTTCTGGAATTAGAGCTTATTTTTTAGCTAAAAGTATCTTTATAACTTTAGACACATGCATATCAGTTGAATAAAGGGACTTTGGGATATTGTTAATGTACAGATTAAACAAAATGGGGGCCAGTATATATCTTTGTCTGACCCTTTTGTTGGTACTAATTATTCCTGTCAGGGAACTATAAGCATGAGTTTGAATATAATGCCTTGATTAAAGAGAGGAGAATAGAATCCAGGCTCAGGACCAGACGTTTCTTCCAAAGAAGGCCCCTATTTATCGAATCAAATGCTGCAGATCTAGAAAAGTTATAAACAGTGGGCTCCCTTGAGCTTATATTTTTCTATAATATGACATATAATAAAACAGTTATCAATAGTGGAGTGACCAGACTAAATCCAGCTTGCTCTTTGGGTAGCAAGCCCTTTTCAATTACCCAGTCCTCAATCTTGTATAAAAGATATTTGGCATACAATTTTGCTACAATGTCAATTAGATTAATTGGTCTGTACTTTGAGGGATCGCACCTATCACCCGTTTTGTAAATGGGGACCACAATAGAGAGCTCCCAACCAGCTGGAATTTGACAGGAATTTTTTATATGAGTAAATAAACCTGCAATTAAAGAAGCCCACCTGTTAGTGACATTTGAATAATTCAGTGGGTAGATGATCTTCCCCAGGAGACTTATTGCATTTCAGAGTCTGATGAGTCCCCTAATCTCCTGCTTAGTCACTGGAGGCCAAGTTGGGGAGAGCCTAAAGGCCTTCTATAGAGCCTCCAGACATCTGAAAAATATGGCATTGATTTTTTTTTTCTGCATTAAAACTAGGGATCCAATATAATATAGGGTATCAAGGAGGGACTGGAAGGCCAATTCATTGATTCACTATTCTGTACTGAACTGTACTAGGATCTGTGTTCTTATAGCTTTCATTGTTGCTTGGTTGGTTTTAGCATTGGTTTTGGTTCACCAAATTCTCACCACATTATGTTCATTTGTCCACCTATCTAATATGATTTGCTTAATAGAGAAAGCAAAACTGCACATACTCCCTCAAGAAAAGCTTGATTCTTGGGGATTACATGAACAACCCCATGTAGTTCTCTTTCAGAGCAGTATAGAAGTGGTGTGTCCTTGACATCTTCTCAAAAGCTTTTCTGAGGGCTGGGGTATCCTGAGGGACTCTCAAGCAAGTCATAACTGGGTCTCATATACACAACTTTTCAAAAGCAGAGATGGAACTTTTTTCTACATTAAGAGAAGAGGGAGAAATCCAAGGGAAAATCAGTTCTGAAGTTCAGAGGAAGTTAGCCATTCTCATCCAAGGATTCTCCATCCAAAACACCCAGTAGAACCAGCCATTCCAGCTCAGGGTTATTTCCTAGCCAGCAAGGATCCATGGCAATAGAGGGGAGAGAGGTATCACAGCAAGGTCTCCCCTTGGTGTGAAGCAGATTGTTTCCTCACAATTGCCTTAATAGGAACATGCATGCCAGCCAATTCCACTCTGGCTCAGGCTTCAGACTTGGCTTCATATGTGATTTGGGCTGCTGCTGTGGTATCTTGCAAGAAGAAATATCTAAATATCAAGGTATGTTTACCCATCATACACCTGTCTCCTCTTTTTCTTTCCACAGGGAATGCCAGCTATCATTGTCAGGGAAAAGGAGGACACTGCCTTTGGGTTTGGCTTTGTCCTACGCACCGGAAAATGGGGCGACAGGACTGTGGATGGTCAAGGATATGCTGTAGGCGGTAAGAAAAGTCTCCCCTAATAGAGATGCCACAGACGTAGATCGGGATGCTGTGCCTGCATATTGCTTGCATTCACAAAACATTGCAAGGCATTGACCTAAAGAGGGAGAGGTATTTCAAGGGCAGAAAGGAGGGCAGGAGAGACTGAGTTTTGGGGCTCAGGTGGCAGGAGAGACCTTAAACCCACTTTGATCAAACTTATTCTTTTATCCTATTTCTATAGCCGCATCCCTGGAAAATAAGGCCTTGGATATCTTCAAGATCTGGCCAATGACCTGACATCACCTCCTGCTATGGCTTCAGCTTCCACATTATAAAATGGCATTAAAAAGCAGCATTGTTACCTATCAGAGTCTAAAACATTTATGCATCAGAGTTAAATTTGGCAAATTTTCCTTGAAATACAGCTAAATGAGCATTGCAGTTGTCTCACTTCTTTAATAGGGACTCGGGTCGGTATATTTATGTGACTGCATGAGTGTGTGTGTGTGTGTGCGCACATATCCATTGGCTTACATTTCAGTGTGGAAGGCATTCCCTGCTCTTCAACCACACATCAAGCCATAAAGTCACACAGAAACAGTCTCCTTCTTTCCCTGTCTATTTATTGATTGAAGCAGTTTCTTTCCCATTGAGGTCTTCCAGCTGATATGGTTGTTGGACAGAAGTAGTACAAAGCAGAACTTAGCTAAGACCCCACAGTGGAACATAACAGCATGCCTTAAGCATTTTTTTTTCAAGCTAAACATCATGGGTAAGTACTTTAAAAAAAAAAAAAAACTTCTTCATCTGATGACTCAGTATCAGCCTATGACCCAGGCTGCTTTCCCTGGAAAAGGCAATGCAGAAATCAGGTTTGGGAATGACATCCGAAAGAGTCTGTCTCTCTCAACAGAGGACATAAAAATAGAGATCTCAGACACTTTGCAGAAGCAGGTTTCATACACTCAGCTTCCCTGGGGCAAATGAGCAATGGAGCAACAACATAAACCTTGAGGGTGGCAGGGTTCAAGTCCCTTGTGAATTTGTGTAGAATTGTTGCAAGTCCCTGGTAAAGGAGCAATGCCTGGGATTATCCCCTCACCGCCGCAGGAGTATACCGCATACCATGCAGTTGCGGGCAAGTATACATCGGGACCACAAAACGCAGCATCCATACCAGGATAAAAGAACATGAAAGGCACTGCAGACTACAGCAACCAGAAAAATCTGCAGTAGCTGAACATGCTCTCAAGCACACTGGACACAAAATCCTATTTGAAAACACAGAGATACTGGACAACACCAACAGCCACTATACCAGGCTATACCGGGAAGCCATTGAGATTCACAAACACCAGCACAGTTTCAATAAAAAAGAGGAGAGTCTAAAAATCAACAAAACCTGGCTACCAATCCTGAAAAATACAGCCTGCAAAAGGTCAACGAACTCAGCTCAACCACCAGGACATGTGAACAGTTCACACAATGAACTTGCTAATCATCCCCAGCAGCCACTCGTTAACAATTCAATAGAAGAAAAACCCTGCCTAATCCCCAGGAAGATACACACAGATGCTGACACCAAAACAAGCAGCCACTCAGTAACTCAACCCCCCCACACACACCCCCAATCTCCCCCTTCCCCCCCCCAGATCTCTTTAAATACCAACAAAAGGGTCACATCACTCTGGGCACAGAGAGAACTGCTCCTGTCTGTGCTCCTGCACTCTGAAGATGCCGGTCACAGGTGCTGGCGAAACGTTAGGAAACAAAACTTCAAGAACACGGCCACACAGCCCGGAAGACCCACAGCAGCCATCGTATGCCGGCCGTGAAAGCCTTCGACAATACACCTGGGATTATCTCTTTAGCAGTCAATCTTATTCCCTTTTTTTCTCTCTTCCTTTTCTCTTTCAGCTCCTGTCTCCTTCCTCAGCTTTGATGTACTGGCACTTTTACTGAAGGAGCACTCTCTTTTGGAAAGGATTTCAACCTTAGCACATAGAGTTCCCCACTAGGTTAAGCAACCAAACCAAGCAGAAATCAACGAAGGAAGTCATCACATTATCTGCTCCTGAGTAATTCAACACCGAAAAGATTTCCCTGGGAAACATGGTGGGTGGCAGCCTCTCCACAGGAATCCTTAGCGAGCTTAGAGAAACCCCCATGGTAGTTGGAGGGGATGACCAACCTGGTTGCAATGTAAGTGTTTCTGTGCCACCCTTAAGAAATATCTGCACCCATCAACTGAGCCAGCATAACAAAAGTTAATTCAGTTCAAACCCAGGCTCTTAATGGTCCATTAAACACAGGCTTTAAAAGATCAAGGTTACTTTTGACATTCAGCATTCTTTTGGTATCATATGCTAGTTTGAATATTGGTCTAGATCATGCACTGAGTGATGGACCAAGGGCTACCTGTGATGCCAACCTGAGTTTGAGAAGGAGAGGGGAAATAAAATGTAGCAAATTAAAATTAACAGAAAATCTTTAGGTGGGGGGGAGGTTTGTGTTATGAAATATGAAAGAATAATAAAACCTATTTATCTTTTATACACAAAAGAAAATATTGATAAGAACCTCCATCCAGAGACTTCAAGCATCTCAATTTTTCTGCCACTAGAGTTCATGTTGTTATGTGATCTGCTCATCCCTCTCTGAAGGGTAGGCCCAGCTTGGCTCACATTTCCACATATGTGACACTCTGCATAACCCAAGCAGACAAGACCACTATTTGAGAAAACAGGCTTTAGTCAGAAGTGATACTCTTATCCAGTAAAAACTGTCAGGCAGGAACATCTGAGAAAAGGACACTGGTTCCAAGAAAACTAGAATCCCTTTAGCAGTCCATTGAATGACCCCCTGTGTATACCAATGTAGAGAATAAAAACAAAATTGCAAAGGATCCAAGGATGACTTTTCTAAATGAAGATTGCACATCATCTCCTCCACTCTCCAAGTTTCCATTGTTGATTCTTGAGTCTTGTAAAACAATGGAAGACATAGCAAGAGGATATCTGCATGAGAGAGAGAGGACCTCTTCATGGACCATTCTTTTTCTCAAATAGACAGTCAGATGTACTGTATAGTATTAATTTTAGTGACCAGCATAAAAAAAAATAAAAAGACTACAATAAATCAAATTATCAGAGGGTAGGTCAGATAGGACCAGACACAGACACACATACAGCCAACAAATGGGGGATATTATTCTGGACACTAAGATACCTATGCCAACAAAGGAGTTTGATCTAATAATTATATACAGGTAAAAATATTATTTGCAAAACCAGGATAGACAGAAGACTATAAGAAACGTAGTATAAGAAGTCAAGTCTGAACCTACTTAATTCTCCTCCCTCTCAAGTCTCATTCCCTCACTTTCCACGTCTGCTTTATTACAGCATCTTCTTCCCCTCCTTATCTCAATCACTGATGTTAGAATGTCTGAGTTTTCACCTGGCTGTCTAGCTGCCAAGCAAAGCCTTTAGCACACTATGTTCCACTGGCCAGCATCTGACTCTCCATACACACAACACAGTCCATTCTCCTGGTCTTTCCACACTCTTACAAGCCACTCCAGGATTTTGCTCCCGGCCTTCCTCCTGGTCCCAGGGCCGGAATCTCTGGACTTGGCAGGCTGGGTCATTCCTCTACTCCCCTCCACATTAGCCATGTGATGTCCTCTCCAGCAGCATGTCCTTCAGTGTCTGCGATTAAAAAATAAACCTTCCTCTGTTTTTCCTTGCTCTTTTTTTATGTTCTATCACCAGGACATGTACGTGCCACTTTACAGGTGCCCTCTAGCCATTTTTTTTCCTTCTCTGCCCATGTGCTCTTGGTCTTGTGCTCAATCACCTGCCTTCCCTAAAAACACCCCATGACCATGCTGGGTTCTGCGGGGTGGGTACTCTCTCCACTCCTGTTTCACATCTACATGAACCCATTGGGTGATCTCATCCACTGCCATGGAGTGAGGAAACATCAGTATGCTGATGATACTCAAATGTACTTCTTCGCCCCTGGTGAACTAGGAGATATTGCTGATGTCCTGTCTCAGTGCCTGTAGACTACTGGGGTCTGAATGGGGAACACAGGCTTCAGCTGAACTCTGGCAAGACTGCATGGCTGTGGGTTTTTGGACCTTCTGGATCTGGGACTTTACCACCTTTGGTACTGAATGGAGTGGCACTGCCCCAAGCAGGCCTGGTGTGCAACCTGGGGTTCCTTCTGGATTCACGACTCCTGCTCAAGGAGCAGGTGGCAGTTGTGGCTAGGAGGGCCTTTACACAAATTTTGAGTTGTGTGCCAGTTTTGCCCTTTTCTGGACCATGAGGCTCTACTCACAGTCACCTATTCCCTAGTCACCTCCAGAGTGGATTACTGTAATGCGCTCTATGTGAGGCTGCTCTTGAAGAGCATCTGGAAGCTTCAACTGTTGCAGAGTGTGGCTGTGCAGACAGTTATGTGTGCCCCCAGGATGGCACACATTACACCTCTATTCCTGAGCTGCGTTGGCTGCCAGTCTGCTTCCGGGTACAATGCAAGGTGCTGGGTTTGACCTCTAAATCCCTACATGGCATGGGACCAGGTTATCTGAGGGACCACCTCTTCCTGATCCCATCCCATAAGATCCAGCAGGAGGGGTATGATATGGAAGTCTTTAACAGATGGGATCCACATGACAGGACCAGAAGTCATTCTTTTCCCCTTTGGCAGTCTGGAGATGTAAACATCCTGTAGAGAAAGAATATACTTATTATTCTTCAGTTCACAAAACCTGCCCAAGAACAGACATGCCTTCGATTTCTATCTTACGTGTAAACTAATCTCTTAGATGTGGAAGTTGCAGCTCTTACATATTCAGAACACAATGCAATAAGATTAAGCAGAGGGACCTATAGACTGAAGAGATGTCAATTTTACAATCCAATATTGCTGCTAACAGGAATTAAAGAGGTTGTCTAGATCAATCTAACTCCTGATCTTTCTTTACTTACAGAATGGGATTCTCGTGAAGCATTTAGAAGATGATTGTTTATCTGTCTGGCATTAAATAGAAAGAAAACATGTAAAAAATGGCATACTAGCAAATGAACAGAAGCAATTAAAGTTAAGACATAAGCATAATCCAGGGTCATAATCACCTAGATTTCATGGAAAGAAATGAAATTTACAAGAAGATGAATTTTGTCAAATGAAAAGACTTCAAAAAAGACAACAAATCAGATGAATTGTTGGATTACCAGCTCCAAAGAGAACAAGAGGAAAGAATTATTATTTCTCCTTGGGAGAAAAGTCCATATGTTTCAGCAATGAATGAGATAATGGAGCAATTTCTTATGTCTTTTTATTGTATTTATTTATTATTTAACTCCTAACAAGTCTTGCAGGTTATTTATTATTCAAGATTATATAATAAACAGATGTCTAATCCAGAAAAGATTGAAGAGTGTCTAAGTATAATATCATTCATGAAATTTACAGATCAACAATAAGAAGCTCTTAACAAATTAATCACAGAAGATGAAACCAAAGAAGCAATACAAAAACTAAAAGTGAATAAATCTCCAGGGCCTGATGTTATTTTTGCAATATACTATAAGATCTCTCAGGAAATTTTGGTTCAACTGTTAACCAAGATACAACAATGTCAAATACATTCATCATCATGGAAAGAAGCCTTCCTCTTTCTGAAAAGAGAGAAATTATCCCACCCAACCAGAGTCATACAGTCCTATTTCTTTATTGAACGTAAACAATATTTTTACAGCAATACTTGCAAGGTGAATCAATGGTCTTTTAACCAAACAAATTCAACCTGATCAGACTGGCTTTGCTCCAAAGAGAAATGTGAAGAATAACATCAGATATCTTTTGAATGCTGTTGACAACATAAATAATATTTTAAAGGCGATTATTACTTTTCTTGATGTGGAGAAAGCTTTTGATAATTTAGAATAGCCTTTCATGTTTATGATTTTGAGGATGAACTCTGATTCAAATTTTGTTACATGGATGAGGAATACAGTGGAACCTCAGGTTACAAACGCTTCTGTTAACGAACTTTTCAGGTGACGACCAGCTCCGGCCGCAAAAATTTGCTTCGGTTTGCTAACTCCGGCTCGAGTTACAAACAGGATATGTGGCCATTTTCCCTGCTGACACGCGGTCGCGGCTTCCTGTGGGCGAGATCACGGTAGCAAGGAGATGTTCGGTGAGGCTTGTGGTGTGTTTCTTAGCATTCTGTGAAGGTTTTTGGTGTGCTTGTTAGCATGGCTCCAAAGAAAGTCCAGAGCAGGCTCGGCAAGAATAAGGCTTTGAAGAAAATATTAACTATCGAATTGAAGAAGGAAATTATAGAAAAGCACGATCGTGGTATTCGTGTGACTGATCTGGGCTCGGAGTACAAGATTGCGAAGTCGACCATCTCGACTATTCTGAAGAATAAAGATGCCATCAGAGGAGCTGATGTGGCAAAAGGAGTAACGATGTTAACCAACCAGAGGACACAGGTGCTGGAAGAGATGGAAAAACTGTTGTTAGTGTGGCTGAATGAGAAACAGCTGGCAGGTGATAGCATTAGTGAGGCTATGATCTGTGAAAAAGCCAGGAAACTGCACAGTGATTTACTGTGGAAAAACCCCTCTACCAGCGCAGCAAGTGAGGAATGTAAAGCCAGCAGAGGCTGGTTTGATAAATTCCTCAAGAGAAGTGGCATCCACAGTGTGGCAAGACATGGTGAGACTTCCAGTTCTGACAAGGCTGCTGCAGAAGCTTACAAGAAAGAATTTGAGGAATTCATGAAGGTGGACAGAACCTACATCACGCAGGAGGAAAAGGCACTGCCAGGGCACAAGCCCATGAAGGACAGATTGACCCTTTTGCTGTGTGCGAACGCAAGTGGCGAGCTGAAGATTAAGCCGCTACTGGTGTACCATTCCCAGACCCCTCGTGCATTCAGGGAGCACAATGTGAACAAGGCCAGACTGCTTGTCATGTGGAGGGCCAATGCGAGAGCGTGGGTCACAAGGCAGTTGTTCATGGAATGGCTGCACGAGGTGTTCGCACCCAGCGTTAAAAAATACCTGGCTGACAACCAGCTGCCTGAAAGGTGCCTTCTTCTGATGGACAATGCCCCAGCACACCCTCCAGCCTTGGTGGATGATATGGACGCCGAGTACGACTTCATAAAGGTCAAGTTCCTCCCCGGCAACACGACACCTCTTCTGCAGCCCATGGACCAGCAAGTGATCTGCAACTTTAAGAAGCTCTACACAAAGGCACTCTTCACCAGGTGTTACAATGTCACTGAGGAAACATCCTTGACTCTCAAAGAGTTTTGGAAGAAACATTTCAATGTCCTCCACTGCATCAGCCTCATTGACAAAGCCTGGGAAGATGTCACCTGCCGGACCTTAAACTCAGCCTGGAGGAAACTGTGGCCAGAATGTGTCACTGAACGTGACTTTGAAGGGTCTGATGCAGAGGTAATAGAGGAGATTGTGTCCATGTGCAAGAGCATGGGTCTGGTTGTCGATGATGCAGACATAGAGGAGCTTGTTGAGGACCATAAGGAGGAGCTGACCACAGAAGAACTTGCTCAGCTCCAGAGTGAGCAACAGAAAGCCCTCGGTGAGGAGTATTCCACTGAGGAAGAGGAGGACGGGGAGGAGGTGAGCAGTGATGTGATAAAATCCATCATGGAGAAATGGAATGAGTGCCAGGATTTCTTTGAGAAGCACCACCCCAACAGAACTGTGACAAACAGAGTGTTGAATATGATGAATGACAATGTGGTCTCTCATTTCTGGAGGGTTATGCAGCGCAGGAAAAAACAACTGACTTTAGACAGGTTTTTCCCCGAACTGAGCCTGCAGCTAAGAGGCAAAGAAGAGAGGAAATTCCTGAAGGGGACTCTCCCTCCAAACAATAACTCCCTCCCCACCCCATTCTCCCTCTTCATACTGTGCTGTACTGTACTTTGTTTCATGTTTTTGTGGTTTAAAAATAAAATACATATGTTTCAGAACGGATTACCCGTATTTACGTTGAACCTTATGGGGAAATTTGCTTCGGGTTGCGACCAAAATCGGTTGGCGACCAAATTCAGAGGAGTCAGAATGGATTAACCGTATTTACACTGAACCTTATGGGAAAATTTGCTTCGGGTTGCGACCAATTCGGGTCGCGACCAGAGTCACAGAACGAATTAAGTTCGTAAACCGAGGTACCACTGTACTTATAAACAAGAAGCCAACATAATAGTAAATTATTTTCTATCACAAAAATGTGCTGTAATAAAGGGAAAAAGATAATGTTGTCCCCTGTCTTCTTCCATGTTTTTATTGGTATTAGAACCATTCACAGTGGAGATACATCAACAAAAGAAAATTTCAGGAATTCAGTTAGCAAATCAAGAATATAAAATGAAACATTTGAATAAAATGTGTATACTCTTTTAGTTGGATACATCAGATGCCAGGGGTCTACTAAATTCAGCTCTTCCATATAAGTCTTAATTGTTTCCCTCAGTAATGAATGTTTTTTTCATACCAGTCTATTTCTATCAAGCTCAGGATTCAATATTTCATTAAAATCTCCTCCTATTTTTAGTTTATCATAAATACACTCATTCAAATGTACAAAGCATTCATAAAACATAATAGGAGAATCTAAATTTGGTCCGTAAATATTAACCATAGCTATTACGGTCTTGGCTATTTTGGCACCCAAAATAAAATAACGCCCATTTACATCAGTAATAACTTGTTGTACATCAATTGAGAATCCTTTTCGAACCAGAATGGCCACACCTTTAGCTTTCATCAAAGTATCTGTAAGGTAAACCTTTCCCACCCAGTCTTTCATTAACAGAGATTTATCCTGTTCCATTAAATGAGTCTCTTGTAGATAAGTAATATCTGCCTTTAACGATTTTAAATATGCTAAGATTATATTTTGTTTCTTGCATTCTCATAACCCTTTTACATTTAAACTAACTTCATCCATAAATTTTATTTTGGCCCACTTATCAATATTCTCCCACTACCAATTCATTTTATGACCTGTACCATTTAAGAAGTATCTAATAATAAACTTTTCTATATTTAAATATTTAGCATGTTTTCTAGTATTGCTCAAAGTCCATAAAAACTCCATTTAAACTTCAAATACCATTCTTTTACGTATATAAAGAATCTCTATTTAAAAATAAAAAATGAAAACTTGATTGTGTGCTCTAAATGGCACTACCCTTGAAGAGTATCCAGAAGCTACAGCTGGTGCAAAATGTGGCTGCGCGGGCAATTTTGGGTGCCCCAAGGACAGCACATGTAACATCCTTGCTGTGGGAGCTGCATTGGGTGACAGTTTGCTTCCGGGTCCAATTCAAGGTATCACCTTTAAAGTCCTACATGGCATGGGGCCAGGCTATCTGAGGGACCATCTCATCCCCATTACGTCGACCCATCCCACCCAGTCTACGAAGGAATGTTGTGTGATGGAAAAATAATAAAATAAAGCTGGAAACTCTCCCCCCCACTTGCTTCTCCTGCAGCAAACTCTTTACTCCCCCCCCCTCCTCCTTGCCTCTGTCTCTGCCCCCCACCCTTGCCTCTCCTGCAATCTCTTTTCTCCACTTCCTTCTGCCATTCTTTGGTCATGCAAAACAGGATCAGCTCCAACCTATTCCATGACCCAAGAGTGACCATTTTCCACTGCCAAAAACAGCCCTCTTAACAATATCATACTGAAACAATGGGAGGGCCATCACCTGTCTGCTTAAGGGTTTGCCATGGTTCTTATCTCACAATAGAAAAACCATTTATCCCCCATTTAACACCTATCCAAACCTATCCTCAAATCAGATCCCTCAGATGTCCCACCTCTCAACCTCAAAAGTATATAAATTCTATGCTTTTCTATTGTTCAGGGTCCTTCTTTCTTGAAAGCAGGCACCCAATGATCATTGCAATAAAGATGATTCTTCTCCTCAGCGTTGTGCTCCTGTCTTTGGCAAAAATTCCACAACAGTTGACTGGCAGGGCCCAGGAGGAGAGCCTTCTCTGCCATTGCCCCTGCCTTGTGGAACACTCTTCCCCCTGAGGGCCCCCACTCTCCCAGCCTTCCCGAAAGGGGTTAAGACTTGGCTCTGCCAACTGGCATGGGGCGAGAAGGGATATAATCAACCCTGGGCATGGCTGGTGCCTTGAAGATGCTCCCCTTGAAGACACTCTCTGAGTCTACTCTTAGTTGACATCAGCTTCTTGGATGCTATTTATTATTCATATAGGAACTTTTTGTAATGTGTTTTTAATTACTATTCTATTTTAATTAATATTTATTCTTTTACTGTAAAACACCCAGCTCTGCAATGAGATGAGTGGTGACAAATTTGAAATATTAATTAAATAATTAAATATGAAAAAACAAACAAGTGTCATCATAAAAAATTAAAAGGAATCTTGAAGAAAATGTTTCCTGATTGAATGATAAAGAATTTGTACAACAAATTTATTTATTTTTATTTATTTAATAAACTTGTCCCCGCCCATCTCCCCACAACGGGGGACTCTGAGCGGCTTACTACAAACTAAAATCAGAAATACAATTAAAAGTTATAAAAACCAGACATTACAAAGATAAAAAGGCTAAAAATCCAAGAGGCCGATAAGGACCACACCAGGCTGCTAAGGGGCCAGCCAACCCCATTTCTGATATCCTCCCTCCCCGCCCCAGGCCAGATGGCAGAGCCAGGTCTTCAAATCCCTCCGAAAGGCCTGGAGTGAGGGGGCCTGTCTTACCTCCGGGGGCAAGATGTTCCAAAGGGCGGGGGCTACAGCAGAGAAGGCCCACCTTCTGCAGGTAGAGACCTTACAATATTTTGATTTGAATTCAGAAACTTCAAATGCCCAAATTTTTGAATGGGAAGCATATAAAGCATACATTCGAGGTAGGTGTCAGAACCTGCATCACCCAACTGTTGTTGTTTTCCATTGTATTGCATTCATTGGGAGTTGGATTGATTTGTTTCTGCCACTTGTAACAAAGGGGGGGGGGGTTGTTAATGGTTGTAAAGGGAGTTGGGAAGCAGCTTAACCACCTATGAGCAATTTAGATTGACTTGATTGCCGGCCAGGCAGCTGGGGGCCAAAGAGCCAGGAAGAAGCTCAGGGAGGAAGGAGAGAAGTCAACAATGGGTGAGGAGGAATCAGGACGCCAGGCAATAAGGGGAGGGGGGATAAATAGAGGGAGGTTTACCCAAGGCGTTCGTTTTAGTAATGTTCTGTTTACAAGCTACATGTACCTCTTAATAAAGAAGTATTTATCTGACCCAAGCCTGGTTGCGTGATAATGCTTCAGAACTGAGAGTTGGACATCATGGACTTGACATTTTGCTAAAACTCCCTGATACTGGATTTCACCCGAGAGGAAACTCTGCAAGGAATTTCCAGCAACTTAGCATGGCCTCTGAGGAACTGCAGAAAAGTTCACCAGAGGCACCAGCAGAAGAGGAGGAACGGCAAATCCCCCTCACTGAAGCTCTAGTGGGTGCCAGACCGAAGACCCTAACAAGACGACTGGCCCACCGCTGGGACCCACCGAGAGACCTGAGCATCTGGGAAGACGCTGGAGGGTTCACCCCTGAGGTGCCAGCCCACCCTCGATGGTTGAGGGCCATGGGGACCACGTGGCATGGGATGAGGGACAATGGGTGAGGAAGCTGGAAGGCGAAGTGCATGCACTGAGGAAGGAATTGGATAAGCTGAGGATTCTGGCACAACCTTCCTGCAACCTTCCAACCCCCTACAGGGGCCGGCACCGTTTGACCAACCCTCCCCAATGGCTCCGCTGGAACCACCGACCCTTCCCCCTCATCAGGCCCTGGCCCAAACCCCCACAGGACACGGGGGGGGGGAGCGGACCAGGAGCAAGCCGCCCAACGACCTCAATAGGCGGAAGGGGAACTGTTGCAAAGATGGGGGCTGGTAGAAAAGTACGACAGAGACCCTGCCCAACTGCCCGCCTTCCTGAACCAGGTGAGAATCTGCATGGGCACGTGCGGGCACCTGTTTGCCAGCGATGCCTGGAGAGTGCTGTATGTGTCCCGCTTCCTGGTAGGCATAGCAGCTGAGTGGGTGAACGTCTTGAATGAAGCGGAGGCCCCAGAACTGGGGGACTTTGACCGCTTCATCACCGCCCTACGGGACCGATTCGAGGACCAATGTGCCCGCTCGCACGCAGCGGAGGCAATCCGGGAACTGAAGCAGGGACCGCGCTCGGTGACCGAGTATGCACTTGAGTTCAAGAGCTTGGTGGCGAAGCTGCCAGACTGGCCAGAAGCGTTCCTCGTGCAGCTGTTCCAGGAGGGGCTGGACCCACGGCTCTTCGAGAGGGCCATGGTGCGGGGATGCCCAGAGACCTTGGCGGGATGGATCACCCACGTCTCCGTGTTGGAGGTGCAACTGGCCAGAGTCAAACCGCATGGTGCGGAGGCGAGATGGTGGCCCCCTAGCGCCACACAGTAAATGGGGCGGAACCCGGCAAGGAAGGAGTTAACCCCCTCGGCAAGGCCACCAGCCGCGCGGAAAGCCTGCTTCATGTGCAGCGAGAAGGGGCACTTTGTGGCGGCCTGCCCACAGAACCCAAGGCTACAACCCGCGGAGAAAGGGAAAAAAGCCGAAAAACCTGCAAAGCCGAGGAAAGCCCCACGGAAAAGCACAGCAGCGAGAGGTGAAGAAGAGAGACTGAAAATTGCCTACTTCTCAGACTGCGACAAAGGGGAGAGCTCCGGCAGAGGGAGGAAAGCCCAAGGCGCGACCAGCTGATCCCGAGCAAATCGATCAAGGACATCCAGATGAGTCCTATGACGTATGAGGTAGTGATCCGTGCTCCGCGATTGACTCGTCGGGCCCGGCTCACAGCATTGCTTGATTCAGGTTGCTCCCAGAGTTTAATCAGCCCCATGATCGTCACCGGATTAAATTTAAAAGTGCACCGGCTGAAAACCCCCATAATCTTCAGGCAAGTGGATGGAACAGCAGTGGGGGGAGGTGCAGTCCGCTACTATACCAAGGCTTTTGAATTAAAAGTCGGAACGCACCGGGAGACTTTAAAGTGCCTGGTCACGCCGGTGGCTAGTTACCCCCTCATTCTGGGAATGTCCTGGCTGGAATGGTGGGACCCCCACATCAGCTGGCAGGAAAAAACTCTGAGCTTTCCGGACGGCAGGTGTGGGACTGCATAGCCGGAGCCCAAACCATGAGGGGAGCTGGGGGCAGCAGCCCTGAATGAACAGCACCAAGGGAAAGAGCCCCACGCGGGAGGAGGGGAGGAAATCCCCTGGCAATATAGGGACTTGGTGAAAGTCTTTAGCGAAAAGGAATCTGACCAGCTACCACCACATTGCCCCACAGACTGCGAAATTGAGATGGTGCCAGGAGCAAAGTTTTTTTTTTTTTTTAATCTGCGCTCAGTCGTTACCGACTCTGCAGTGACTGCTTTTTTGGACAAGTCCTTGCAGTTTTCAAGGCAAGGTGTTTCGGAAGAGGTTTGCCAGAGCCTCCTTCCTAGAGCAGAGCCCAGCTGGTGCGCGCAGGAGGCAGAGTTTCCTTTGCTTTGCGCCCTTTTCGGGCAAGCACGGTTTCGCACTTACTGGCAACTGCTCCTGACTCCTTTTTGCAAGGCGCTGCCAGCATTTTTCCTCCCACCGGAGTGAGAGTCCCCATTTATCTACTCACGTGAGTTTTCGAACTGTTGGTTTGACAGGAACTGGGGAGGAAACAGGAGCTAACCCTGTTAACGCGAAGGCTGGACTCGAACCGCTGAAGCGTCGACCATTTCTGGCCGGCAACTTTCAGCGTCATTAAGCCGCTGCGCCACCACGTCCCCCCTGCCAGGAGCAAAGTACCCAACCCCAAAGATGTATTCAATGACCCAAAAGGAAATGGGGGCGTTGAGGGAATTCATTGACAAAAACTTGAGCATAGGCTTCATAGTGCCCACCAAATCCCCCCTGGCAGCACCAGTACTTTTCAGAGAAAAGATGGGACTTTACGCTTATGCACGGACTATAGGGGGTTAAATGCAATATGCACAGAGAACAAATACCCTCTCCCATTAATAAAAGATTTGTTAGCCCATTTGGCAAAAGGAAAGATTTTTACCAAACTAGATTTGAGAGAGGCATATTTCCGAGTGTGTATAAAAGCTAGGCACGAATGGCGGACAGCATTCCGGTGCGCACTGGAACACTACATGTATCAAGTCCTCCCATTAGGATTAAAAGGCGCACCCAGGGTATTCATGCAATTGATTAATGAGGTCTTGCACAGGTTCCTCTCCCGAGGAGTGTTGGTGTACTTGGATGACATTTTAATCTACACCGAAACAATGGAGGAACACGTGAAATTGGTCAGGAAAGTGCTGGAGAAACTGCTAAATGCGCAGTTGTATGCAAAATTATCCAAGTGTGAGTTCCATAAGGATTGCATTGACTATCTGGGCTACAGAATATCTAATAAAGGAGTGGAAATGAATCCCAATAAGGTGCGGGATGTCCTAGCCTGGGAGGCCCAAAAACCAGGAGACAACTGCAAAGTTTCCTTGGCTTTGCCAAATTTTACAGACACTTTATTCCTAATTTTGCACAAGTAGCCCTCCCTTTGACTGATCTTTTAAAAACAAAGGACAAACCCTTGGCAGCTGCAAAAGCCCCCAGCGCCTCTTTAAAATGGACAGCATGTCAGAACCTGCATCACCCAACTGTTGTTGTTTTCTATTGTATTGCATTCGTTGGGAGTTGGATTGATTTGTTTCTACCACTTGTAACTAAGGAGGGGGGAGTTGTTAATGGTTGTAAAGGGAGTTGGGAAGCAGCTTAACCACCTATGAGCAATTTAGATTGACTTGATTGCCGGCCAGGCAGCTGGGGGCTAAAGAGCCAGGAAGAAGCTCAGGGAGGAAGGAGAGAAGTCAACAACGGGTAAGGAGGAATCAGGACGCCAGGCAATAAGGGGAGGGGGGATAAATAGAGGGAGGTTTACCCAAGGCGTTCGTTTTAGTAATGTTCTGTTTACAAGCTACATGTACCTCTTAATAAAGAAGTATTTATCTGACCCAAGCCTGGTTGCGTGATAATGCTTCAGAACTGAGAGTTGGACATCATGGACTTGACAGTAGGATTATTGCTTATGCATCACATAAAAATAAGATTAAAAATAAAAGAGAAAATAATTTGAAAGACAAATTGAAACATCTACAGGCACAGACGGTCAGATGTCCAACTACAGTTTTGTACAGAGAAATACAGAAAAATAAATATGAATTAACTACTATAATATCACAGCAGACAGAATTTATGCTAACATATTTGCGACAGAGATACTGGGAGAACGGTGAAAGACCCAGTATGATCGTGGCTAATCTTTAAGGCAAAAAAAAAAAAAAAAGATAGGGCAATGATTCTGATCATTAGAGGTGAAAGAGATGAAATGTATAAAACTTCAATGGGTATTAATTGTCAATTTTTAAAATTTTATTCAGAAGTATAGAGTAATCTAGAGACTGTATCAAATGAAGATATAGAGGCTTTTTAAAATAAAATTAACTTACCACAATTAGATGATACTGTTGGAAGAAAAAGTTATCTTACCAAGTCCGTTTCTGAGCCGGGAGTAAAGACACTGACGAATTGCATGAAGTTAGGAGATTTATTCTTCACCCAAGTGCAGAAGCAATGACAGCAGGCAGTTAGGTGGGCACAGTACCTTATATACCTTCTGTTACATTCAAACCCACGTTAAGATGTCATGATTTTCTGATCCAATCAAAGCCAGTTACTTTGATCCATACTCCTCCCCTTACCCAGGACCCCTTTCTCTGATGCCAAATAAGGTTCTTCCTTTCTGTATGTAAACTAATTTCTATCACCTTGAGTGTTAACAGCCATATGTAAACATACATCCCTAAGACACAAGGTCAGGACCGCTTATCTTTCTTTGTGAGGGGTCATCTGAACAAGAAGAGACTATCAGGTCAAGACAGTTTATCTGCTTACATGAGTTGCCACCTTTCCAGTCAGGAAGAGGCAAACCATGTCAGCAATTAACACATCCTTGAGATTTTGAAAAGTGTTAAAGGTCTCATCCTCAAGAATGCAACCTTTTGATAATCTAAAGTACAGTCAACCATACATACAGAAAAGGGAATATTGGCATTTTGCTAGGCCTGCTTTTACTTCATATTATACAATATATAAAGATAAATGTTTAAACATCAAAATGTCTTAATATATAAAAATGTCTACATCCCCCAACCTTCTAACAATCCCCCCTCTGTGCATGGGAAGAATATTCCCATAGCACACTAATTAACGATAGCATGACTTATGAATAGAAAAAAATTGAGAGTATAAAATACGAGTTTTCAAATACAAAACGACAATTAGTATAAACAGAAGGGCTGTTAAAAAAAACAAAATGACAATTGGGTGCAAGGCAAGGTGCAAAACATTGGAGAATGTGAGACTCCAGCCGGAGAAAACATCCCACCAATGATGAATAGTCAGAACACCTATTTCCTGTACAACACGTACTAATTCAGCCCCTTCGTAGTGTAATTTTAATACAAGACCTTTATCGGAAAGTTTCAAAGCTTTCAATTTCTGTTGCACACGATCACTTTCCCAAGCAAGTTGAGCTAGGGAGGAAACATCAAAGCCAAGGGGCAATGAAAAATTCCAGTCAGGGGCCTCCCACCCCAGTGTTCTAGAAGAATAGTGGACTACAGTATAATGTCCCTCAGAGGAGGTCACATACGAAACATTACAGCGGCACTGTCGCACAGGAGGATGAGACACTGTACCATCTTCCCAGCGAATAGCCGTGATGGAGACCACACAAACACACCCCCTACCATTATCGATGATACAGGGGGCATCACTGGCCAACTGGGTCCAAACACAGGTGGCAGCGCTGAAATTATAGGCACAAGGTTCAAAAGGAGTGGTATATGCAGGACAAAGCCATTTATGAAAACCCCATTGGGCACATTGAGCCGTCATGAGAAAAGAGTTTGCAGTAGCTAATTTGGAATTAAAGGTGGGGATCCATAGATGGTGATTAACAATGGAAGGGAGGGGAAGAAATTGAAATGCTTCTACTGGAGTACCCTTTACCACCGTGGTAAGAGTGAAATACAAGGAAGGGTAGGCCCTCCTAAAACGGTCGATTTTAATCCATTGCCAATTGACATCACCATCCAAAATAATAGGCCTCCAAGCGTGGCTATCGCCTTGCTGCCATTCTCTGATATCTGTATCCATACGGAACAGATTTCCTAATTGAAGAATGGCACATCAGGTCACAAGTGAAGAATTAAGCAGGCTATTATGAAAAAGTTGGAGGGCAGAAGCAGTAAAGTTAAAGTAAGCCATTGTGACTTGAATATCCTGGTGAAGAACATCAGCACTTTGCAAAATCTGTCACTCTGTGAGATGGGACATAGTTTGAATATGCTTCCCCAGGGAGGCTATTTTATTCTCAAGAGCTTCAATGTCTATAGAGTTGATAACCCCAGCACCCGTGCCAATTCCCCCCATTATTGGGTCCAAAACTGAGCGAGTGGAACGACCACGAAACCAAGAAGTATACATGGGTAAAGCCCATGGGAGACAAACAGGTTCATGAATAGAAACATTGTAGACAGAAACATTAATAGTGACATGATAATTACGGCGTAAGGGGGCTTCCATTATCTGGTGGGGATGATCCCTCAAAAGTATGACAGTGGAAGGAGTTCCCAGCACTAGAGAGTGAGCACGGATAAAATTAATACAGAAAAAACTATAATTGAAACCTATTAGACAGTCACCACGCAATCGTCCCACCTCAGGAAAGTTCCATGAGGTGGCCTGTTTCCGGGTGTGAATAGTTCGCCAAAAGCCATCAGTCAATGTCTGAAAAGTGAGATTCAGTGGGGTGGACCATAGGAGGTAAAAACGAGGCTGGTCCCATGGAATAGAGAAATAAAGCTTAGAACCAATGAACATCCAATCACCCGTTCCGTTAAAACTCATGCAGTCACCCGTGGATCCAGGAAGCCATCGGTATTGTGACAGTACTTGTTGCTTACATAGCTGTAAGGAAGTATTCGCAGAGTTAAGAATGCGCTGAGAATTTGGAGGAGCCCAGGTAGTAGTAAAAGGAAAAGGGGATACGGAAACAGCCAGGAAACCTTGATTGAAGCTTCCAAGTAGGAGAATCCACAATACTACAAGCCGAGACATGCCTTCAAGCCCCAAGTGTCCGAATCCGGATCCCGAACAAGTCGGATGGGCAGCACTGGCGGTGGAGGTGAAGGGCTGTGATCTCAAACTGCTGGTTTGATGTGAGTCCAATGGATCCAGGTGTTTCGCTCCGCAATCCGGACGGCTGTTTGTGTTGTCAGAAGGACCTGGTACGGACCATCCCACTTCAGTTGCAGTGGCGTCTTCCTGGAAAAGGAACGAATC
The DNA here is from genome assembly GCF_059951505.1 of Python bivittatus. Taxonomy (NCBI): domain Eukaryota; kingdom Metazoa; phylum Chordata; class Lepidosauria; order Squamata; family Pythonidae; genus Python; species Python bivittatus. The sequence continues at coordinate 131,489,911 of NW_028277030.1, read as the reverse complement.
CACACCCAATCGCCTGGTTCAAAGGGATGAAGGGTTTCCTCCAACAGTAAAGTCTGGAGAAGGGCACTCTGTGTCCACAAAGACCGGAGAAACCTACACATAGAAACAAGATAAGAAAACAGCGTGGAGTCCCCCCTCTCTAAATGGAGAGAGCGGGGATCCAAACCCTTTGAGACATCGGGCGGTCTGCCAAAAAGCAATTCAAAGGGAGACAATCCCACATCCTTACGAGGTCGCATTCGCAAATGGAACAAAGCAATAGGCAATACCTGGGGCCACTTTAAATGCGTTTCCTGACACAATTTACCTAACAGTGATTTAAGTTCCCTTCTAACAATACACATAAAAAACTCTTCTTTGCTCCATTATCTGAGCTAGAGATTGAACAAATAATTTTAAAAATACAAAATGGTAAAACATTTTAGATTAGATGGAATTCCTAGTGAGTAGTACAAAACATTTATAGATCTTTTGGTGCCAAAACTTCAGCAAGTAACGTGAAGAGATATTTGATAAGGGAATGTTATCACCAGCATTTAATCAGGCTTTTATTACAGTTATACCAGAAGCAGGTAAAGATCACGCTCAATATGCTAGCTCTCATCCACTCTCATTTATTAGTGTCAGTACAAAGATTCTAACAGCAGCATTAGCAAATAGATTACAGAAAGTGATATTGCTTGTTATTAAGAATGATCAAGCTGGGCTTATAAAAACTAGGCAAGCAGCAGACAATGTTAGGTTAAACGTAGATTTAATAGACTTGAATAAAAACAAAGATCAGTTTGTAATTTTATCATTAAGTGCTGAAAAAGCTTTTGACAAAATACACAAGCAGTACATGTTTGCCGTATTGAAAAGATTTGGGTTTCCCTTGGAATTCATAAAATGGATTAAGATATTATATGAGTTGCCCACATCTAAAGTAAAGGTAAATGGTATGTTTTTTCCCTACTTTTCCACTATTTAGAGGAACTAGACAAGGATGTCCACTTTCACCCTTGCTCTTTGTTGCTCTTGTTCCACATTTGCGTGGAACCCTTGGCTTGTGCTATTAAACAACATAGGGAGATCTATGGAGTAGTACACAGTTCATGTTGAGCCGAGTGCAGCAATACTTCCAGGAAAAGTTGCCCAGGAAAAATGCACATCAGCATGAAAGTTTTACAAAATGCAATGTCCATTTCTTGTTCCCCAAAGAAATCCAGTCAGAAAATATATACAGTGGTACCTCGGGATACGAACTTAATCCATTCCGTGACTCTGGGCGTATCCCGAGTTGGTCGCAACCCAAAGGAAATTTCCCCATAGGGTTCAATGTAAATCCGGTTAATCCGTTCCGCCCTCCGCCCGAATTTGGTCGCAACCCGAGGCAATTTCCCATAAGGTTCAATGTAATTACGGTTAATCTGTTCTGGCGTCCACGGACCACGCGTCGGGCAGGAAAGCGGCCGGGCGCGGCGTGGTGTGGCGCGAAAACGGCCGGGTGCGGCGCGGCGCGGCGCAAAAACAGCCCGGCGCAGCGCGAAAACGGCCCGGTGCGAAAACGGCCCAGCGCGGCGCGGTGCGGCGCGAAAACAGCCCGGCGCGGCGCGAAAACGGCCGCGGACCACGCGGCAGGGCCGGAAAAACAGCTGCGGACCACGTGGCACGGGCGGAAAAATGGCCACGGACCACGTGGCACGGGCAGAAAATGGCTGCGGACCACGTGGCATAGGCGGAAAATGGCCACGGACCACGTGTCACGGTGGAAAATGGCCGCCGATCCGGTTTGTACCCTGTGGCGGAGTTCGCAAACCAAGGTAAATTTTTGGGGCCGGAGCTGGTCGTAACCCGAAAAATTTGCAAGCAGAGGCATTCGTATCCCGAGGTACCACTGTACTAACTGGTGTTTATTGATAAAAATGCAAAACTCCATAAAATACAAATATCATACAAAATATAGGAAAAACACGTCTTCTCATGTATTTTAGCATCCAAGACTTATTAACAACACAAGCTTAACAAAGTCTCTAGCCAAAAACTCTCAGAGAAGGGGTACACTACTTGGTTATTAGTGACAACTACATAACCCATAAAAACAATTACATGGTGGCTAAAACTATACTGAGAGGCTGGGCATATAATCCTCCCATTATATTGCCAATCCATACCCCCCCCGGGTAACTAGCATACACACGCCAATAGGTGGCAGTAAATAGCAGTATACGTGCACACTAGAAAACTAAACAAATTCACACACTGCATAGCCATAACAAAAGTTGTTTTGCAGATAACGAGATGAATCCTTTCCCATGAGAAAATCCTAACAGTTCAGTTGAACATAAATTGGTTTTATTGGCAGATGACCTTCTTTTGTTTATTTCTAAATCTCATACTCCTATTCCAGTGTTGATGCAAATGATAGATACCTTTAGTAAAATAGCAGGATTCTATTTTAGCAGGGTCCAAATCAGAATCAATGCCAATAGGTGAAAACTTGCTTACCTGTTCATTTAAGGAATATCAATCCCATATTTGTACCGAATCTATTAAATATTTAGGTATGTCTATACCAAAGGATATAACTCAGCAGCATTTAATATAAACAAAATATAGAGAGAGGTTTCTTCAAATGTCAGTAGATGGGAGTCATTAAAGCTCACCTTTTGGGGAAAGGTGAATGCTCTCAAAATGAATATTATTCCCAGATTCATTTATATTCTGAGAGGAATTCCAGTTTTTATATCTGGAAAATATAATTCAGATATAATTTTAAATTCTTTGTTTAGAAAATTTCTATGGGGTTCTTCAATTCCGAGAATATCTTTACAGACAACACAATTATCAGTTAATGAGGGAGGATTTGGTCTTCCGAATCTGGAGCTATGTCATCATGCTTACCTATTGTCAAATATTAAATACTGGAAGCCAACACATGGACAGTGTAGGAGCAAAATACACTAAAACTCTAATATCTCTGGAAACAATTTCACCAGTTAGAAAGATATGGAAGGTAATGTCTAATAAAAAAGATTTGAACCCTTTTCCCATGCCAAACTGACTTTATGGGGAAACCCAACTAAAAATTGGGGAAAAGATGGTGATATGGAAAAATTGGATGGAAGCAGGGATATTGACTTTGGACCAACTGATAGATGATGAAGATGAATGTTTAACGTATGCCGTGTTAAGAGATAAATATCATCTACCAGATGTAACCCACTGGCAATATTTACAATTACAACATTGTTTGGACCAGCAGCATTTTCAGCTTCCGAGACACCTGAGATACTAGAACAACTTGTTAAATCCTTTAAAACTAAAACACCTACTATTAGTTTGTATAGATATTTATTATCAATAAATCAGTTTGATATGCAGATACTAAGGGAAGAGTGGAATAAAGAATTAGAAGTTTCTATATTGCCTAGACAATGGGAGAGTGTCTTAACTTCTATACCAAGAGTGTCAATGGACCTTAAATTACTACTTATACAACAGAAATTAATATTTAGAATTTATTGGACTCCCCTACATCTGTATAGAAAAGGACTGCCAAAAACAGCATTTTGCTGGAGATGTAATAAGGCAATGCTTCTTTATAAGATATGTTTTTATAATGTTCTATATTTAACAAGTTTTGGGAGAAAGTATTGGGCTATATAAATACGACTGTGTGACAAAAGCTAAAATTTTCAGAGGATAATATTCTCTTGAACTATATACTAGTCCATGGAACCTGACAACTGGACAACATAAATGGATTCTCCATGCCGTTACCATGGCCAAAAGACTCATATTGCAACATTGGAAAGATAAATGTATGGCCCATTTATTCAATGGACTGAAGCCCTGATTACACCTGCTACTTACGAGCGGATTGCTTATAGACATAGACTTTGTATGGACAAGTAGAATGAAATATGGGATTCATTTATATAAAATACACTGGATTAAAAAAAACAGGATAGTCATATAACTCTATTAGAAATATATATGTACTTGAATAACATTTGTATGAGATAAGCATACATAGAATTGGAACTGCGTACTAATATAATGATATATTAACTTTTTTCTTGTACTTTTTCACTTTTATGTTACTTTTATGTATTTTTTCCTCTCTTTTTTTGGTAATTAAAAAATTAATTAAAAAAACATACAATGAAACTATAGTCTGACAATGTTGTACTCGCAGTTATTCATCCAAAGGACTCTTTACAATTAATAATGGAACATATACAGATATATGGTTTGTTATCAGGTCATTGGATTAATAATGACAAACTCAAATGATGACATGGAACTTACCTGAAGAAGAGGAAGAAATCTATACAACAAGTTACAGAGTTCCACAGGTTTCTAAAAATATTAAAGATCTGGGAATTTACTTCACAAAAATAATAGAGATCTTCTTTTAAAATAATTATTCACAGGTTTTGAAAAAATATAAGGGTTGATATTCTAACATGGAGAACATTAAAATGGTCTTGGTTAGGAAAGATTCCAGCTGTGAGAATGAACATTCTACCAAGGCTTAATTTTCTGTTCCAATGATTCCAATAAAATGTGAAAACAGGCTATTAACGACTGGCAGAAACAAGTAACAGCTCTTCAGCAGGTCTCTAGCATCTGCGGCTGAGAGTCCTGAGGATGAACTGACTCCTTAGCTGATGGATAAATTGCAATTAATGGGTAACCTTGTTGAGGCTAATCATGGCAACTTATTTTCTGAGACGTTCATAAAGACATTGGCATACTGGACAGGAATATCACTATTTCAGATTGTAACACGAAGGACATAAAATCCGTGGAGGCTCCACTTAGCAACTTCCAACGGGAACTGGAGCATCTTAAACAGTAATCCTTCACTCTCATGAATCCAGACTGAAGCAGCAGAATCCAAAACTGAAAAACAACTAAGGGATATGGATCTGCAGGACAATGTTTTGATTAAACTACAAGCAGAGCTGACCCACAGACGCTTAAAAACAAGGGGTCTTCCCTCAGATTAGGAGGCACAGAAACTGCCTGATTTCTCAGAAAAATGCTTGCAAGAATTACTCTCATTGTCCTCAGAGGTGGACCTGGAAATAGAAGACTCTTACAGAGCCCAACCGAGTGTTAGGATCCCCAAGAGTGCTCCTCAAATGATTGTCAGATTTCACACAGTTGCAATGGCAGATATGGTTTTGAGGAAGACACGTGAGATCTTTTCACTGAAATAGAAGGGACACAAATTGCAAATTTTCCCTGATTTCATTATCTGAAATTCCTTGGAAGAAAGGATTTTCCTTGGCTCAGGCCCTGGCTAAAGTAAAATCCATTAAATGTTTCTTTTCGTTTCCTGCTATTTTCCATCCACCACTGGATGGTGATCAGGCGTTTTATGGATCCTGATGCACCACTGGCATTTCTGACTGAGCAATGCCTGAGGATCACCCTCTTCAGATGCCTATATTGCCTTGGGCAAAGGACTTTCTTTTCTTTTTGGCTGGGCAGCATCGCCCTCTGCTGGCTATACATATAAATGTTCCAGTGTGCTTTTCCTTTTCTTCCTTTTTTTTTTCCAGTAATGGTGGGTAGGAGGAGGTGGGTTGAGGTGGTGAACCTGTTTTCTATGAAAGTCACGGTTTTTCTTTATTTTTATTGCTTTAATAATTTGTTTAAGTGTGTTTGCTTTGTATTTTTTTTTACTTTTTAGCTTTAACTCTTTTAGTCACTGGTTACATTATTTTTTTTACTATTTTTCTGTATTCATACATTATCTGGGCACATATCTGGGATGTCAATATTCAGGGTCTTTGATGGTGGTTTATTTCCTATGGAGTCTGTGTGTAATTATACCGTATTTAATTTCTTCATATGTTCAAGTTAAGGGTATTGAGTTGGAATGTGAAAGGGATGTGAAATACCTTTGAACCTAGAGAGAGATTCGAATAGATACAAAGTTGGTATTATATTTATACCAGAATCTCATATTAGGGATGGTGAAACATAGGACTAATGCAGCTGGAGTCGGGTGGTTACTTAAGAAAGAGGTTGGCGTGATAGTAATGTAAGTTACTATATATTGATCCCTAAGGGGGGGGGGGTTGTTTGTTTTTAATTGTATTATAAAACATATTATATTTTTCAGTTATGGTGGTATTTCTACAGTGTTGACTGGAAGTTAGTAACACTCTGATGTTTAGATAACTTAAACCTTTAACTATTAAAATGAAGAAATCTATGTCAATATTAAATATGATTTCTAAAATTTCATTGATGATAAGCATAGGGTTGTTTAAATTTTAAATCTAAACCTGAATATGGCATTGATAAACAACTGCAAAATACATTGAATTATTTGTTATATAATAAAAGTTTCTATCTTAAGGTTCATACGTGATACTAAGTTTTCACTCTATTGCTACCTAGACCTCGGGTTACGATGGCAACTGGGACTGGAATTGTTATTGATAAGTGATGCGGTTGTAAGTACAATGTCATGCGACTGTGTCGCTTAGCAATGGCAGTTCCAGCAATCCCAGTTGCCATCATTAAGAGAGGACTTATGGAATTGTAGGAATTGTGAGTGCTAAATTCCAAGTCAGTTGAGACCTGGTTTTCCACACTTTCACACACACGTTACATCAGAGGACATGAGGTTTGCTGGATACTACTGGTATCTCACCGTTATTTCTGAACATGAAATCCTTGTATTGACATCCTTGCTTTCAAGGCTTTCCTCACAAACTCCTTCCTTGGCTTCCTTCAGCCTTGCAAAATATTAAGTTCTAATATTCTCTTTAATCTAGGGTTTACCTAACTTTAGGGACCTTGCACATTCGACATGCCTTACCAGTGCAATCACAACTGAATTCACATCAGTACTGAAGAGTGGCCAGAATACAGCCCTGTTTCACTACCTTCTGAACTAAGATACTACCAGAGAGATGGCTGTTACTGCCACATCTCAGTTGTGTAAATGTGTTTTCATGCAAACTCCTAATTGAGCAAAGTAACCACCAATCTATGGATGAATGAAACAACTTCCACCAAAGTCTTTCTCTAGGCATGGAATTAAAAGCTTATTCACTTTGATTTTACTGATAACTTGTGATATGACCTCTCATCTAAAGTAAGAAGGGGACTCATTTCATTAGTCGCATTATACATCACAGCCAGGATGTAGCCATAGAATTTATTTCATTTTTACCAGCTTTTTAGAAAACTTTTCTAATAAACAGCACAGTCTGTAGTATCTTCATCTATTGCACTCACCACGATTAAAGAGAGTGAGAGGTAATGGTATGCCACCAGAAGACAGTGCTAGTGAAAATTACTCCAACGCCAGAGTAAAACTATGGTAGGAAAACCTAGGGAATTTCTGGGAGAATGTGCTGAGGCCTCCATCCATTCACACTTTGGGCTTATTCCTGCCACTATTGCAAAGGGACCTTTGCAATAAAGTTAATGTGTGGGCTGAATCTTGTAGAATGGAAGGTTCCCATTTTTAACTTTTAATTCAAAGTTTCAGAGTTCTTTGTAAGTTTAGCCTGATCATCTGTAGTTTGGATCCCTGCCCTTCCTAGCTGGTGAAAACCTCCTCTTTTTAGGAAAATTGTTGAGACATGGTGGAGCAGCATTTGCGAAGTGTTCTGGAGGAAACCGATTATTTGGATTTCTTCCAGTCAGTTTTCAACAACATGTATGGTACTGACACCGTACTGATCAGTCTTGTGGATATTCTGTAGTGAGACTGGAACAGTAGAAGTGTAACTGCCCGGTCTTTCTGGACCTCTCTGTGGCTTTTGATACTGTTAATTATGGCATCTTACTGTGTTCTAGGGTTGGGAGTGGAGTCATTGTCTTTATAACTAGGGAATATTCTTGGATTCAAGGTTCCTGCTTCAGTAGCATGCCAGTTATGGACTTTACTAGAACAGAGGGCCTTTCTCACAGTCACTCATGCCTTACATGCTTCTCCATCGGTTTACTGCAATGGTACACTGGTTTTCATTCACAGTTTAAAAGTCTATATCGCTAATGCTACAAAGTCTTCCTTTGTCCCACTCATAGACATTCATACTTCATTTACTCACCATAGAAACATGAATGCCACCCACTCCCCGTCATGTTTCTGACTCTAAGGATCATTGGTTTTTGCCTAGCCAACAAGCAGAGGGTGGCTAAGAAAAGAATGGTGCCAGTCCCAGTGCACAATGGGTTAATTTATTGGAAAACATCTATACTGTCATTCAGTGGGCTTGTGTGTCTCTCTGCAACCACAGCCCAGGCACTCAAGTTCCCAAAGAATACCAGGAGGTTCTTCCAGTATTTGATAGTTGTTTTCTTAAAGCAAGGCAAAGTTATGCTTCTCAAACACGCTCACAAACACACGCCATATTCGCCAGGCCCCCAAACAACTATTGTCAGCCAGAAGGAGTCTAGGCTATTGGAAGAAGTCAAGTTCAGATGCTGGAGATTCTTGGACCTTCCTGGTTCTGTCTCCTTTTATAAGCAGCACTGCAGCCCACACCCTGGGATTAAAGGCCTTTTCCTTTTTTGGACTTCTTTTCTACTTTCTTGGCCTCATGTCCTTTCAGACATACGGGTACAACTGAACCACTGGTTTTTCATGCCATCCCCTTTGGTTCTTCTTTTCTGTGCTCCAGCAGTACTTCCTTTTTGCAGCTGCTTCTCCTCTCAGGCTGCCTGCCTTGGGCAGCTTCTCTTCCAATGCTGGCTGCAACTGGCAAGACAATCTCCATATTTCACCCTGGCCTCATGATGATGAAGTTGATTAGTTTTATGTATTTTTTTATTCGATTTGAACTCCAAACAACTCTGGGTGGCTCATGATACACCAAAACAATATAAAAATTATCTAATAGAACCAAACAAACTACAGAACCAGACCGGAACAAAGATAAAGAAAGAAGAACAAGATGAACCCAGCAAATGCCCAAACATCCTGCCAACGACTAGCGTCCCACAAAGGGGGCACCAACCACCCTAGCCCAACTCCTGGGAGAACAACCAGATCTTTCGGGCTCTCTGGAATGCCAACAGGGTCACATGAGGAACCTCATTCCAAAATGAAGAAATCTATGTCAATATTAAATATGATTTCTAAAATTTCATTGATGATAAGCATAGGGTTGTTTAAATTTTAAATCTAAAGCTGAATATGGCATTGATAAAATACTGCAAAACACTTTAAATTATTTGTTATTAAACAAATAAGAAATAAGCTTCTATTTTAAGATTTATTTTAGTATTTATTTAATACTAATTTTCTGTATTCATATATTATCTATGCACATATCTGTGATGCCAATATTCAGTGTCTGTGATAGTAGTTTATTTACTGTGGAGTCTATGTGTTGTTGTTGTTTTATCTGCACTCAGTCGTTACCGACTCTGCAGTGACTGCTTTTGGACGAGTCCTTTGCAGTTTTCAAGGCAAGGTGTTTCGGAAGTGGTTTGCCAGTGCCTCCTTCCTAGAGCAGAGCCCAGCTGGCGAGTGCAGGAGGCAGGGTTTCCATTGCTTCTCACCTTTTTCGGGCAAGCGCGGTTTCGCACTACCGGCAACTGCTCCTGACGCCTTTTGCAAGGCACCGCCAGCATTTTTACTCCCACCGGAGTGAGAGTCCCCATTTATCTACTCACGTGAGTTTTCGAACTGTTGGGTTGACAGGAACTGGGGGAGGAAGCAGGAGCTCACTCTGCTGCGGGAAGGCTGGGCTCGAACCACTGAAGTGTCGACCATTATTCTTCATATGTTCAGGTTAAGAGTATTGAGTTGGAATGTGAAAGGGATACATCTCCATAGAAAGAGATTTAAATAGATATAAGATTGGTATTATATTTATACTAGAATCTCTTATTAGAGGTGATGAAACATCTTTTTTTGTCTGAAGTTGGATGCTCAGGTATTTCATATATTCAGGTATTTCATATATTAGGGGAAACAGGATTAATGCAGCTGGAGTCAGGGGGTTAGTTAAGAAAGGTTAACTGGGTAGCAACACAAGTACTTTTTGATCCTGATGGGTATTTCTTTTTTGTTTTTAATTGTATTATTCTAAAACACAAGTAACATTATATTATTTGGGTACGATGGTATTTAGACAGTGTTGACTGGAATATTAACACTCATGTTTAGATAATTTAAATTTTTAAATATTGAAATGAAGAAATTTATGTCAATATTAACTATGATTTCCAAAATTTTAATGATAATCATAAGGTTGTTTAAATTTTAAATCTAAAGCTGAATATGGCATTGATAAAATACTGTAAAACACTTTAACAAATAAGTTTCTATTTTAAGGTTAATAATTGATACTAAGGTTTTCGCTCAAGTCTTACTTATAGGTAGTCCTTGGGTTACAATGTGAGTTGGGACTAGAATTGCCGTCACTAAGCGATGCAGTTGTAAAATGTCACATGACTTCATTGCTTAGTAATGGTAGTTTCGGCAGTCCCGGTTGCCATTGTTAAGAAAGGACCATGCGACTGACTGCAACTTCCGACTTTCTGCCAGCTTCCCCACTGACTTTGCTTGTGGGAAGCTGGCAGGGAATGTTGGAAGTTGTGATCACGTAACCGTGGCTCACTGTGACATTGTAATCACGAGCTGCAATCACATTACCAAGGGGATGCTGAAATGACTGGAAATACAAGGACCAGTCATAACTCCCCCTCGTTCAGCACCATCATAACTTTGAATGGTTACTGAACAGTGGTCATAACCCGAGGACCATCTGCATTGCTGTTTATGCATATTAATAAAAAGAAAAAACAACAACAAAAAGTAAAATTTAAAAGAGCTCTTTGGTTTCTCACTTCACATTTCTGCCAACTTGCGGTGCTCCTAAGCATTGAGGAACATTTTACCACATGTGGAAGACATGTAAAAAAAAAAATACTGGAAAGATATGCATAATATAATGCAGAAAATTTTGGAAATTCAGTTTGAAATGAAATCACAACTTTTTGGACTAGGTACAATCCCAGAATGTAGCAACAGGAAATACCACAATTCACGGAGATACATGCTGATAGTGGAGAGAATAAATTTTGCCCAACCTTGGAAGAAAAATACAATTCCAATGATATCTGAATGGAAAACTAAACTTGGAAACTGCAGCAATGGCAAAATTAACAGCATATATTCAACATATATTAAACAGAAGTTTACCCAAATTCAACCAAGAATGGTTCCCATGCATACAATATATTACTCAGCATGGCAAATATAAACGCTTATTGTATGGATTCTGAAGGGGTATTTTACTTATTTATTTATTTCTATTAAACGTCCATAGCCACCTGAGTCACATTGTGACTCTGGGCAGCTGACAGAAATTAAAAAACAGAAACAGTAAAAAAATAAGCACAACGGCATACAATTATCCTAAAACCACAATTATAAATTCAATAAAACCTATTATATATATATATATATATATATATATATATATATATATATTAATAATAATAATATATTAACCTGAGGACATTAGATGTTAAGTTGGTTCTTGTAAATTGCTATCAGTCTGTAAAAAATTATCCTGACTTACTTCATAATTGCATGGCAAGAATGTGCGTATTAGTATTCGATTATATGATTTTAGGGGGCAATCTTTGGATAGATGTTGAAAAGGATAGGAATGCCCCTCCTAAAAATTATAATTATAATTAAAATTGGAAAGTGTTCCAGGTTTATATGTCAGAGTTTAATTTGATAGATGTATGGCATTCACTTCACATCCAGGTTAGAAACAATAGTATCTTTTTATTTCTTATGGAATATGTTTTGGATTCTTCTCTTCATCCTATTTTTTATCTGAGCATGCTCCTATTACATAAGTCTTCCATTTAAAAAGTCTTTTAAGGATGGCAAATTTATGAGATGTATATAAGGTTGATTTTAAAACCAGGTAAGGATCCTAAAGTTTGTGCTAGTTCCAGGCCTATTTCATTAATGTGGATACAAAGATCTTAACTACTCTACTGCCGAGAGAGGTTGCAGAATGCACAATTCACCCCTCCCACTCCGAGTTCATCAACACTGGCCAGGAATCAGAGAGTTTATGTTAATTAATTGTCACATGGGATGCCGCTAAGGGAAGAATGGGCTCTGCTGTACTAGTATCTTTAGACCCAGAAAAAGCCCTTGGTTTGGTTCACATTAAATTTTTAAAGTGAGTGATGACTTAGACAGTGCTATCCATGGGACTTAGTTCAGTGGATTGAGTTTTGTTATTTGCAGTTTTATTATTTGTATTATTATCTGCGCTAGAGTTATAACAAATCAAATAATTTCAGATTCTTTTTAGAGTGGCACTCAGCAGGGCTGCCCATTTTCACTCTTGTCATTTAACTTGACCCTTGAACTTTTGGCCACTATTGGAAGGCAATTGTTAGACATGAAGGACATTTCCTTGGAATGCTCTGAGTATAAATTATTTGTATATGCTGATATTTTAGCAATTTTAGATCAGTAGTCTACCTCTATGCCTTCTTTTATAAAGAAAGTACTATATTTTGGAAAGTATGTTGCTTATAAAATTAATTGGGATCAATCTTGCTTATGTCTCTTGGGTCCCAAAACATCAACACATTTATGAAAAGTGTTGGGTTTGGTGATCTCCACTGATCATAATAAATATACAGGACTCTATCTACCCAAAAGTATTTCTAAGTAGGTAGCAATAAGTATGCTGAAACTTTTAGAAAAGGTTTAACTGGATATAAATAGATGGATTAAAAATCACTTGAGCTTGTGGAATAAAATTAATCTAATTAAAATGAATATTATCCCTCATTTGATACCTCCTTAGAAGTATCCCTATGTTAATATCAAAAAAATAATTGCTTCAGATTGATAGGTTACTTGGGAAATTTATTTGATATGGTGGACCACCAAGGTTTTCTACAGCTAAACTGAGATTAACATTTCACTCTTCGAGTGAGATGGGCAGTGACTAAATTTGAAATATAAATAAATAAATTTGAGGAATGTGGCTTTAATCTATCTGATTTGCAGAAGTATAATTGGGCCCATATTTTATCAGCCATTAGTATGTGGAATAAAAATATAGTGGAATCTTAGCCTTTATGGGCTATGTTGGAAAGGTTTTATCTATTCCCTTGCAGTCATGAGAAGTTCTTAGAACAACATATAGTCAAAAACATGTTTTATTTTCAGGAGCGTGGGCAGTGAGAAGTCCTTGAGCCATATTGGAGTGTAAATTGGGTTTTGATAATGAGATGGATGAATGTTTAATGTATGGGTAATGGGTATGGGTAATGTCCTGCTTCAGGTTTCAATCACACACACTCAAACCTGATTGCTATGGAGATCAGCAATTTTACTTCAAGGCTAAAGAGACAACAGCAAACAAAGAAGGTAAACAAAACAGAAGCTTGCCTGTTTTTAATAAGAGTACACAGAAGGATAGTCCAAATCCAATCCAGGGTTCTAAGAGCCAGGTCCAGGTTGTCAGCCAGTTGAGAGGTCCAACTTTCACAAAGAGAATGCACACATGAGCTTCACATAAAAGCCAGAATTCAGATGGCTGCTTCCAACAGAGCAATATGGGTCAGGATTGCTTCTTAAATCAGGCTGCAGCCAGTTGTCATTAATCAGGAGATTTACTCCTTTGGTTGTCAAGAAGCCTGATAGAACAAAGTTTCTCTCCTGTTTGCTGTACTCACCAGGTACACCAGACTGGGAGGCCTGATATCATCAACATCATCTGACTACTCCAGCTGCTCCGGTGATACCTGTGTTTGATCAGCCTCAGGTGATTCTTGGCTTTGGGTCTACTGAGGCTGACATTCCACAGGTTCTCCTGGAGTCTCTTCCTCAAGGTCTGAGTCATCTCAGTCCTGGGCCATGACAGTTAATGGGTCTGTATGGGTAATGGATCTGTACTGGGTGGAAGGAATGACCTTGGGGAACAGGAGGAAGCACCACTATCAAGACAGCAGTCAGATAAAAGAAACCTGTGTGGGGGAGAACTGTAAGCTGAGAAAACATGTCAGACAAGACCCTCCCTAGTTCTCACAAGGATAATGGGATGGACAGGGGAAACGCATTCAGACTTGCAAGATTCTGTTAAGCTGTATTGCTCTGCATGACTGGTTTCCTAGTCCGCTCTTCCTTGAAGGGCTGACAACCCCTAAGGAAAGACATTCTCAAATGCAAGGTTGATTCAGGACCTCTCCAAAAGAAGGAATGGCAGCCCAAGAGGATAATGGGAAAGGATACTCAGAGTTCAGGAGAAATTGGGATTATTATTCCAAATTAGGAGTCATCCCTACACCAAGGACCAGATAGAACACATACTGGGTATGCAGGAATACCAGAGCCTATAGCAGAAATAGCACATGAGATTTTTTGTTATAGCTATCTAGCTAAGGATTGCACAATGTTTTGAACACTGGACTGATTCTATTGGCCAGGAATTAGCAAGGATGTACCCAAATACTGTAAATCTTGTCCTGTCAGCCTGTCATACCAAAGGGGGAACAAGATAGATGTCAGAATCCTCACAAGATGTTATAATAGATTATTAAATGGCTAGTTTAAAAAGGAAAAGGAAAAGGAAAAAAAATGGTATTTTACATGCTGCGGTTCTGCCATTTATCAATGAGAACCTTTCTTTCAAGCCTTTCATTCATAAAACTACAAGGACCTGTAACTGTTGCTGCCTAGTGCAGAAAGTGAATTACAAGCCAAGTGGCAAGGTCCCTACGTAATCAGGAAAAGTACTGCTCCGATGAATTATCAGCAGAAGTGCAGGGCCTTAGCATTGTACTGCTTCTCAAAACTCCAAGTTCAGACTAGAGCCTAAGGGTTAAGAAGGACCTGCTATTTCCACTGGGGAAAAGCTTGCATTAGCAGGAATGTAAAGTGTTTTTCCAATCCATGAAACAGGACAGGGAGGGGTGCCTATCAAGATTTTAGTGAATAGGAAATGGCATCACTTTCACAGCCTTGGCTCCAACCATTACACCACACTGTTTACACACAATGAGTCTCTCCAGGTTACTATGATAAATTCAATCAAGCAGTTTGGATATACAGTATAAGTTTCACCATAGTCTGTTAAATACTTTGGTTCATCCTACGACGTGCCTCAGCATTCAGTCCTACGTCCACTTTTTTTTTTTTTTACTTTGTATACTTTGTCCCTAGGTTCTCTGATTGATTTTCTTTTTCTTTCTTTCTTTCTTTCTTTCTTTCTTTCTTTCTTTCTTTCTTTCTTTCTTTCTTTCTTTCTTTTTCTTTTTCTTTTCTTGCTAACTCTCCCATTTATGCTAATGACTTTCAGGTGCATTCTTCTGCTCTGGCGTTAGATATCAGGTGTGCTTCCTCCCCAGTTGCTCTATTGGGATTCCCAGTGTGATGTGTTCCCACGATCTCCAATTAAATTTTGAAAAAGCCAAGCTTACTGTTCTTCAACCTCAGTATCATTTATTGTCTCTCTCCTCTCCTACTTCTTTTATTTTTCAGAACTGTCGATGGGAGTTTCAGACGTTTTATCAATGAGAACCTTTCTTTCAAGCCTTTCATTCATAAAACTACAAGGACCTGTAACCAGAGAATTTCATCAGTTCTTGCTAATAAAATCACCAAGCAGTTCCTTCATGTGTTGGGAGTGTCTTGCCTGGACTACTGCAATACTTTGTTGGCAGCTCTTCCTGCCTTTGCCTTCTTCCCTCAGCTTCAGATCCACAACTGCATGGTGCACGTGATCCTGGACCTCTCCCAATTCACCCTGACTTCTTTTGGGGTTGGGGAGGATCCTTACCTTTGTTGGTGTCAGGTTTAGCCCAAAGAACTCCAAGAGACAATGCAAATTCAGTTCTGCTGTGTTTATTAGCTACAACCTCTAGACAGAAAATATCCCCAGACTGAATCATAGCTCCCAGGCCAGCCAGCCACAACACCGTGAATTCCTTAGGGAAGTGCCAGCCTCATCCTCTTGAACTTCCCACGCTCCTGCAGAGAACTAAGAACACGCTTATCTCCCTGAGCCTGGCCTTCATAAGTCCATTCCATCACAATTGGGTCTTCAGCAGAATTAGCAGTTTAAATTGCTGGTCTCGATCTCCTGGACCATGAGAGGAATACTCAGTTCTCTGAATAATTTGATTACAGGTCAGGTTTGCACTCATTCATGTCATCAGGGTCACCTCGTGCTGAAGAGCTTCTACTCTTTGGAAGTGACTCATCCTTGAACTACATTTGGATTCTGATCTCCTAACCTTTAAAGAGACTCTTAAAATACTTTTTTCTTCAGGACTTTTATGAAGCTGGAAGAACTTTTCCCTTCAGAGGAAGTACTGGATACAGATTAATTATGATAGCGTTTGGGACTATATCAGGTTTTATATCAAATGTTATACTGTTTGATTGGTTTATACTGTGGTGTAATTTTTTTGCTTTCCATATTGTTGTTGCTGTTTCTTGTGCCTTCGAGTCATTAACTCCTGCCGACTGACAGCACACGTCCCTGCAGTTCTCTTGGCAAGATTTTGGGAAGTGGTTTGCCGTTGCCTTCTTCCTAGGGCTGAGAGTGAGGGACTGGCCCAAATTCCCCAGCCGGCCTTGTGCCTAGAGCAGGATCGGGATTCAGAGTCTCCCAGTTTCTAGCCTGATGCCTTAAACCATTACGCCAAACTGGCTTTCTGCTTTCCATATGCGGCACCTGTTATTTCCATAAAATAATTCAAGCAACTGCTGTTTAAGTGAATGGGGTCTCATCGCGTACAAGTCACACCATCCCGCTATAAAGTATGGGATGGATCCGTCAAGGAAGGAAAAGAAAAGCAACATCACTTATCCCTATTTTCTCCCACACAGATTTCCCCACCCATCTCTATCCCCCCAAAAAAGAGGCAGGAAAGAGGAATTCAGAGTACATGCCAAGCGGTCAAAGGGGTTGACATTCCTTCAGGATTTGCTCTGACCTGGTGATTCTCAGGACCATTCTTGGAAATGAATATATTTGTTTCTGACTCTGTTCTGCTTGATTTGACATGACAGAAAAGCTGTTAATTCCCTTTCAATTGCTTTGGCTCTGCACATCTTCTGGGCCATCCATTTTCCCATTAGAGAAACTGAAGCTCAACTCACCTCCTGGCCAAAAGCCAGTCATTATCTTATAGCCTTGCCCCGCTCGAGGCTCACCTGACCTTTGTCTCTTTGAGTCAGTGATGTAGAAAACTACAATGGCATTACTGAATGCAAACTGAGCAAATCCACGCAGGGTTTTTGTTTGTTGCTTTGCATATATACATAAATAGTTTGCCAGCGACACGTGAACCTGCGTGTACTAATTGGAGTGAACTCTAACCTTTCAGATCAGTCCACATTATGCAGCCATGGCCAAAGCTCAGGAAGGGCCCTTCTGTGAAACTATCAACATGCTATGATTTCATCTTCAGAAGCCCCATGAGTTTTTAAATGAAATATTGCTAAGGCTGGAAGTTTGGGGTTCTCTGCATTTCAGGGTGAATAATCAGGGATCAAATTCAAACAGCTTTATGAGAGATTTGGAGGTGGAAACATGAGTGGTGTAGAAGTGTCCTCTTGTGGGGAGAGAAACAACACAACTTCTCAAAATTCCAGAGTCATCAGAAAAGGAGATGATTTAAAACTGTTTTTGAGGGACTAGGGGGTAGAAACAGGAGGTGTGGAAGTGTCCTCGTGATAGTTTGAACTCAGTTCCATCTTTTGAATAAGAAGAGACTTAAGATGATAAAAATGCTAAAAGCACAAAAGTACTTGTTGAATTACCTTCATCTGTGGCCTACATGACATCAGTATAGCTACCAAGCCAGATTCCCTAGGAAAGGATTGCCAGCACTAAAACAATCTCTCCCTGCAGTAAAATATACGAAAACATTGGGCTTGGTACAGAAGAAAAACATCCAAACATTGTAGCGTGTTTTATCATAACTTCAGCTCCCATGTGGCAAGGTTCCTGAGATAGCTGACCTTAAAGGATTCCTTCTTCCAAGTGTAACCATTGGTCCCAAGTAACAAAATGCCCTAACAATAAATAATAAATAAATAAATGTCCTGCTCTCTTCCTCTACCTTTGTAACAACTGCTGAATAGCTTCACACAGTAACTTCAGCAGCTCCCATCTTATTCTTTTCAAACAGTGCTCCTCAATCATTTCTAGAGCTAGTCCTCACTTATTTTGTTGTTTTCTTGACCTCCTTTCACTTTATTACTAAACACCAAGTCAGTTTGGCCCTGAGGTTTCCTCATTACCCTTTCTGCACACACTCATTACACAAGTCAATGGGCTGTTTCTTGGATAATAGCAGGAGCTCAATGTTATTTCTAGGCTCCGAGGCACCCTGAGTGATACAGTTGGCTTCCAGAGTTTCCTCATCACCTGCTTCCTGTGGTTCTTGAGCAAAGAACCACATTATCAAACACTGACTTTCTTTCCTTCCAGAGCTGCCATTTTTACCACTTTCATCTCACTGGTCTGCTGATAATTAGTGTATGTACCTGTTGTTAATTGTCTTCTGTTTTTGCATATTCCCCTTTCATGAGGGCCTGTACAAGGCTGGGGGGGGGGTCGTCTGTAGTCCACAGAAATGGGCTCCACCCTCAAGGCAGAGCCTGAGGAGATGTGGCTGAATAACACCTTTCCCACTCAATGTCTTGAATGCATCCTCCCCCCACCTCCTATCCATTGCCCACCACCACCCAGGTTCGATACTTGACTCCACGAAGAACATTCTCAGTATTTCTTTCTCACTCCAGCAATTCTTTGTAACTTGATTGCTCAGCCCAGTTTCATAGGCAGGGTGCATGTCACATGGCTGAACTAGTTTTTCAACTAGGTTTCCTTCTTCCACTCTTGTCCTCGTCCCTCACTCTTAGGGTCCTTTCTCAGAGCAATTGTATCGCAGGCAGGGAGGAGAAAGGAGACAGGCTAGTCTAACGCACCCTGAAATAGTCTCCTTTTTCTCTAGCAGTTCCCATTCAGTTGAGTAAAAGAGTCCATGAGCAGAGGGTGGAATTCTTACACCTACTGGATCTTTCTGATGATTCAAGTAACCAAGTCTGTTGTTATGCGAAGTAAATACTTCCTTCCTTCCACTGGCAGCCCACAACTATAGATATCCTAGGCAAATGTTGAAGAGGGTTTAGTTTGGGTCTAAGACTAGGTTGACTGCATAACTAAGTCAGATTATTGTGTTGTGTGAAAACAGATGTTATGTTGTAAAGTCACTGTGGGTATGGGAGAATGTCTTGTGTTTCAATGTGAAATCACCTCTCTATCTCTGTAAGTTGCATCCCAAGTAAAGATAACGTGAGGGGCCTCCTCCCAAGCGGCCTTTTCACACTGGCCAGGAAGCCTTCAGAGTGAAGGAAAAATAATGAGAGAAACCCACAAAACCACCAGCAGCACCCTCTGCCATTTCAAGTTTTGAAAGAAATGCAGACATTTTTGTGGGTGTCAACCATATGATTTGCTAGGACCCCAATTGCTAGCTCGTAGCCTAGGACCACCCCTTCATTTGTCCAGTTGTTCCAGTTCATCCTAAACTTCCTTAGGCTTGTGGAAATAAATGTCAATTTTGGAGGGAGCAGAGAGGGTAACATCAACTTGATGAATCAAATAAATAAAAATGTGATAAAACAATGAGGTTATTACAGTGCTTACATCAGGGGTCAATTAGCAGGGCTGTGCAATGCTTCCAGTTGGATTCCAAAGCATGGATGTAGGAGGGCAAGTCCAGCACCTCTCAGTGATTCATTAAAGCAGCAATGTCTGATTCCGGCCTCAGGTACCAACACAACAAGCCACCTAGCAGCAGGAGCCGCCTGCCAACTTACAGAAAAACCTAGCTCTTTTTTCAGATTGCTACAAGGTACTGTGTTACATTCTCAACCCAAGAAAGCATCACTATACAGAAATAGAAACTGCAGAAGTCTATTGTGATTTTAAGAGAGTGGTGTGGCCAGAAAGGCTATGGATTTTGTATCCTTCTTAGCTTTTTAGGCATGAAGAAAGAGCTACACCCTCTCTTTTTTTCCTGGTCAGACTTCACACACACACACAGCACAATCTCCACTCCCCAAACCCTCAGTTCCTCTTGACTAACTATGCAAAATACTCATGGATACAACTCAGCTAAATGAGTCCCTTTACTGCAGACTAGAATGAAGCCATATACAGAAGACTTGTTTACTTGGGCATATTTTGCTTATGTTATACGCCTCAAGAACACTTAAAAAATAGTGTGTTGATCTTCTTTTCTGCCATCAAACTGAAGATTTTATACAGACTTGTCCACTCAAGTCCACAGAAACCAAAACCCCTTATTTAACTCAGGGCTTCAAGACATCAAAATCCTGGGTTTTTTCCCTTCTTTCTTTCCATATCGAAGTATAGCTTGTAAGGAGCCTGGTCTATGTTGATTTAACAGTTCTGTACCAATAGAGACAAATATGCGTAGCTCAGGGTTGAACTGTGGAGTCCTTCGGGTTCTCTGAGCTTGGTTCTTTTCTTGCAAATGTTTCATTACCTGGCTAGGTAACATCTTCATGCTAGAATGAGATGGGGTTTGCTCTCTGTTTATATACTGTGGCATGCCCTGCCAGTGTTGCGGGGGGGGGGGTTGTTTTGTTCCTCTGGTTGTTCCTTGATTAGGGTATTGTTTACTGCTTGATTGTTCACCTGGTGGTAACCTCTGCTTATCTGGGTGATGATTGCTGGTGAGGAGATGTTCTGATCTTTTGTTTTCTTTTCTATTGTCTCTTTTGAATAGTGTGTAGATGCTGTTTACGTATCTCTATGTGTCTGTTGATTGCTGCCTTGTCTGAATACCAAGCTTCCAAGAATTCCCTTGCATTTTTGGATTTAACTTGGTCTAAAATGCTGACAGTTTCCAGTTAAAACTAAGGTTAAGTCTGTCCATGTGTTGTGAGATTTAAGGAGTTTTCATCATGTCTTCTGACTGCTAATTAGTGTTCATGGATGCACTCTGCCAGCCTTCTGCCTGTCTGTCCTACATAGTGTTTGTTGCAGTCCTTACACTGTATGTGGTAGATGACACCTTTTTTTCCTCCTTGTGCTACTGGGTCTTTTGGTTTACTTAAGATATTTTGGAGGGCTTTAGTTGGTTTGTGTGCTATGAAGAAAAGTATTGACAGCTTTGAACTTCGGTTTTTGAGATCTGGAGCCTACAGTGAACAGCCAAGAAAACAAACAAATGGATCGTTGAACAATAAATCAGAGTTCTCACTTGAGGGACAAATGCTCAGACTCACGTTATACTACTTGGACACATTACATGAAGACCTAACTCTCTGGAGAAGCCTCTAATGCTGGGAAAGGTAGAAGGAAAGAGAGGAAGAGGACAACCAGCTGCAAGGTAGATGGATTCAGGTACTATGGGTGACAATGCACCGTTGGAAGAGCTGAAGGACCAGGTTAGGCACAGATCATCAAGGAGAAAATCTATCTACTGTATGTGGGTGCTAAGAGTCGACACCAACTTGCTGGCACATCATCACTCAATCAATCAGGTTCATCGGGGTATAGAAACTGGTACAATCAGATGGCGCTGCCTACAGCCAAGAAACGTAGTGCAAATATGCCAAAACAGACAGAGTGGAGAGCCCCTTCACTCTGGAAGGAGAAAGGAGAAAGGAACAGAGATATGAGGAAGTTTCAAATTGATATTCCAACTGTGTTCTTTCCACAAAGATTATGCAAGGTTACTCAAGGACTATCAACACTTTCTTCTTAATGCAAGATTAAGTGTGGAAATGGCTATTGCAATTTGTGTCTTTGGGATACTGCAACTTTGGGTGCTACAGAGGTTTGCAGAATTGCTATATGGAGACATAACATTGTTGCTACAGAAAGTGGGGCAACTACCTACCTGCCCACCCCAAATGAAGATTGGAATGGAAACATTTGGTCTGTCTGCTACTCGTACTGAAGGAACAGCCTATATTGGCAGGAAGATTATTATTGATTGATTGATTGATTGATTGATTGATTGATCATATTTAGGGTTCAATCACACAGTCACACCATATTCCATTTTGGACACATACATACACACACACACACACACACACCAATATCTCTGCTTCTGCCAGAGGAAATTTGCCATTGTAAGAAAAGGCCTTAGATCTCCTTTTTCACTAGATCCTCCTTCCCAAAGCCATCCTGAAATCTGAGTACAGCAAATAAATTCCTGGGTGAAGAATAACGTGCAGCATAATTGGAAATAGCACATTAGTCCAAGAGTTGCTGAACACTTATATTCCCAGGATCCAGAACAGAAACCCAGGTGTCTCCAACTCCTAAACACCTCAATGGTCTTCCCCCTTGGGCATAGGTGTACGCTGATAGCAGTGAAGAGACTTTTCCCATATAGATAATTGGTTCAGCTTTTTATGGTGAGACACAAGCAAAGGATACTTTCAAATACCTTTTATATAAGTTTTCTTAAAGAATTCTGCACAGTTACATGATAAGTATCAACTTTTAAGAAACAGAAAAATAACAAGGAAAGTTACAAACAGATAGATGCAGATTATCTTTGGAATTGCAGCCTTGGATGGAAAGACAGAAGAAATTATAATTGAGGCAGGAATAAAGAGGAACTGGACATCCCGTTCAGCAGGCAGGGCACGTGTCCAGTGGTAGATGGTGAAGTCCCTTGCTAGCCAAGAGGAAAAACCATACTTCGAAGTCCTCAAAAGCCCTTTTTGCCTTCAAGACATCTTGGTTTTCATTGACTGTGGTCCAGCCTCACTTTGTCTACTTGGGTACTTTGAATGGGGCCCCCATTGTTTGGCTCAGCCTGAGAATGGATCCTACAGGCAATGATCCAATGTAGGCACTTTATTTTTTGCCCTCTTCCCCCCCCCCCCCCCAATGTTTCCATGTCTGGACCAGGAGCCGACTGACACAAGCCTTTCCGCAGGGTTCCAAAGACTTCCTCAGCCGTGATGGGGTGAACAAGATGGCAAGCTCTGAATTGGTCAGGCTGCGAATGCCCTTGAGTGCACCCACCGAACCCACGAACGCAGTTATATCTGCATGGAAAATGTCCTCCTGGCAGGCAAAGCTCCCATGGAAATAGTCCCCCACTGCCCCCCAGTGTGCCCTGAGGGTCAGTCAGGACATGGTCCTGTGGGATCCACCAGAGGCCCATCACCAGGGGATGAAAGTGGTGCACCAGTTCACCTGAAGAGGCTGCATCCGGAGGTACGAGACGCACTGCAGGTGCCACGGCCCTTGCCATCACCTTGGCTGTGCCTTCCCACTCACTGGGACCCAGCAGCTCACCTGACACCCTGCCACACTTGAGCCAGAGCCGCCTCCCTGCTTCCACTCCTGGAAGGTATTGATATGGTGCTTCGCCCACGTCAGGACAGTGGCATCAATTGGACAACCCACATTCATCTGCTTGTGGTGGAAGAGGCGGCACAGCTGCCTGGAAATGCCACAGCTTCAAGTCACACAGGTGATGACATCACTTCTGGCAGAGCAAGCGCACCACCTTCTTGCAGCGCTCCCACTACATCCCCTCCTCTCCCTCGTAGAGAGGAAGGAGGGACATGGGGCCACAAAGGCAGTCCTCCACACGCATCCGCAGAGATTCATCAGAGTCAAGGCAGCAGGCGGTGAGGTGCCAGAGTGGGCGAGGAGGGGTGATGAAGGAGCACCCAATGTCCACAGCCACCTGGACAATCAGGTGATCAGACCATGGGGTGATCCAGAGGTGGAGCGACTGGACCCGGCAGTCACTGGAAGCCCACACGCAGTCGACAGAACTGACCCAGCAGGAATGATAGCAGGTAAACAACCTTGGATGGACTACCCAATGCAGGTCTTGACAATAGCATGGGTAAACGATCGTGAGCCACCACCCTGATGTTGAAGTTGCCCACCACCATTGGGGTCTGCCATATCACCAAGGCAGCTTGCAGCTGGTCCCACAGCAACCTACAGGCCACGGCCCATTTCGGGGGGCATGCAGGGCACAGAGGCAGAAGTGCCGAACAGGCGGCCCAGGACAGCTGCCTACCCTGACCTTCCGGTCACAAGGCAACTGAGCAGAGAGCTAGAAGTCCAAATAAAGGAAGCGGCCAAGGACTACCTCCACGAACCTCTCCAAACTCATACCCAAGGTATCACGAACCAGGAGGCCGAGACCAGCAGATCCCTCAGCCCCAAAGGACCAGAAGGAGATGCCGGCCTCCCACTCCCATTGCACTGCAGTATGGTGCTGCTCTGATAGGAAATGCGTCTCCTGCAGAATGGCAAGATGGAAATCCAGGCCACACAAGGCTGCCAACGCTTCCCAACACCAGCCGTCCTAGTGCAGGCCGGCTGCATTCCAGCTCACCACCCTCAGGGGGGAGGCAAATGAGGGGCTCCCCGTGTCTGCCACACATTCTGGCTGTGAGGACATTTGGTCCATGTCCAGGGAAACTGTGTCACATGGTGGCGAGGGAGACCCATGGGGCATCACGACCATAACGAAAGGATGGAAAATACTAAAAAAAACTCAAGGACCCAAAAGCAAAGACAGATGACAAACAAACCAGCAAAAGGCTGCAAGGCGGGCAGTTCCCTGCTTAATCCCAGGCAGAGGAGGAACATCCACTGCAGGTGTAGCGAGCACTACAGGAGAATACTCTCCAATCTGAGGCAGAGTTGGGAGGGACAAAGGAGGGGAAGGAGGGGAAGAGGGAGGAGAAGGAGATGAAGAGAGCCAAAGCCCCAACCAAGGAGAAGGGACAGAGGGGAGAGGAGGAAGAGGAAGAGAGGGTGACTCTGAGGACTGTTCCAGAGCTGTTGAGCCAGAAGCCAAGGGCGATGGGCAGAAGAGGATGCCTCTTGCGAAACTCGACAGGCTCAGTGGTTGCCAGAACCAATTGGGGAACAACCTCTGGTAAAGGCTGACAGGCTCGCTCAGCCATGGGGGGCTGGACAGGCAGAGAGGGCGACAGGGAAGCAGCCAAAGCAGCCGCTTCAATCCTGGCCCGGTGACCCTCCTTCAACTTGGAGGTGGCCTTCCGGGGATGTAGGGGCACTGCCATAGGCATGGCAAGCTGGGACAGACCCAAGTCCTCCATGGGCTCTACAGATACAGCCGCCAGGGCCTCAAAGTGGTAACAGCACCTGAGGACTTAACAGACATCTAAGGTTAACTCCGCAACATGCCCATAACAATCCAGGCTGCTGATCCACCATCAGGCTCAAGGGTCCCACCAGCAGATTTCAAGTCCCCTGTGGATGGGGGCTCACAGGTACTGCCCTGCTCCATCACCTCCGATCCGAAGGACCGATAGACATCCAAGCCACCCCTGCAAGCATTGAATCGTGAACCCCTATGACTCCAAGGGACCCGCAGTGCGATCCCCCCTGGGCCCCCATTCCCGAGTTCTTGGCCCATTCCCCCCACTGAAAGCCAGCTTCTGCCCTCACCTGGCCCACCGTGGCCAGCTCCTCTGTCTTGTGCGCACGCTCGGGACAACGGCAGTTGTGGAGGGCCCTCGGACACCACAGGTTAGTATGGCCAAACACATCATAGAGATTACAGTGAATGTCATCCATGCAAGAGCTGGCCTGAATGCCCCCAACCACCACAACGTGCACAGAGCGCTACGGTGCAGGTGTGGCAATAGTGGTCATAAGCTCCACAATCAAAACAGGCAGAAGGCTGTCCAGAGTAACACACGATACCCATTCTGTGCCCAAGTAAAAATACTTGGGAATCTTGTCCTATCCCTCTGACTTGAAGGGTCCCTCAGAGTCATAGGGGTTCATGAGTCAATGCTTGCAGGGGTGGCTTGGATGTCTCTTGGTCCTTTGGATCGGAGGTGTTGGAGCAGGGCAGTACCTGTGAGCCCCCCATCCACAGGGGACTTAAAATCTGCTGGCTTGATTGGCTCCTTTGGGGCTTCACCAATATACAGAGCCGGTATAGCAAGAGCAGAGCAGAGCCATTCCACAAACCAGCGGGGCGGCAGGCACAATCCTTCCTCGTGGATCCAGTTAAGCACCGTAGAGGTACACTCTTTGGGACCCTATGTGCAGACATCCAGGCAGTCCCGGAAGAGGGGGAGCAAGGTGAGCCCATCCAACCTTCCAGAAGAGGCAACTGAAGACCTTCTTGGGCTATGACTAACCAAAAATCTGGAGAAAGCCCTTAAGGTGCGGGCCCATGCCATGCTCACCCTATTGTCTACAAGGTCCCAGTGGTCACCAGAGTTTCTGGGCTCAAAAGCACGGCCTTCAAGATCCCCAATTCTCCCATAAGGAACTCTCAGAAATGAGACTGGGCAGAGAAATCCCTGACAGCCACATCAGGAAATGGGAGGTGGGCCACTAAAATCCCCCACAGCTGAAGAGCCAGAAACTGAGGATGCAACCCAAAACATACCACCAGAAGGGGGCGCTCCAGAAACTGCACCCATTCCCTCCAAATCCCTTGACTCCTGGGACTGGGAAGCCCCACTCCACTCCAAACTGCTCAAATCCAAGAAATCCATGAAGGCCCCCTAGGAGCCGCAATAAACAGAGCAGTTTCAGCAAGCGGCCCCTGCATGTGCCTGCCCTGGAGCGATCCCAGCCATGCTCCCGTCCGGCACCCAAAGAGCCTCAAACACCACCCCAAAGTGCCAAACTAGCACAGGCCTCCAGCACGCCCATACTGACAACCACCTGCTGGAGATGGACCAGGGCCTCTGGACAACAGAAGGCCGGCTCAGGCAGAAACCCAGGCAACTAGGACAAGGAAAGTGGGGGAGGTGTGGGGGAGGGCAAAGGGCCCCACCTCCTGGAGGCCTAGCCATCAAGGCAGCTGGTGCTGTCCCTCATACCCCAACCAACACCCAACGATCATACACTCGTAAGTCCCCAAGGGAGCCAAGGCGGGAGGAACCACAGCAAGAGAATCCACTGGTGGAGGGGAAGCCCCAGCTTGGAAATCCCCATATGCTGTGCCCACCACCATCTGTGGGAGAGCTGAGCCAAGTGCAGCCAAACCACCTCCTGACGAGGAGAAGAACCCATTCTGTCTGAAGTAGAGAGTGCAGGGTCTAGCCCAACATGTTCCTGAGAGGTAGACCGCGACCGCTGCCACTGAAGCACAGCCTCCCCGGAACCAGCCACCTGGCCCTGGACCCCCAACCCATCCACCACCCCCTGCCCTGAGAGGCCAGACACACAGACAGGTGCAGCAGAAGCAGCCTCTCCTGCTTCATTACGACTGTGTACTGCCTGTTCTATTGCAGAGCACACATCTGGAGGAGACAAGGAAAGGTCTCCTCCAGAGGAGAGCAAGTTCCAATCCCCTCCAAATGACTGGAGGCAGCCAAAGAAGCCCCCTGAGCCTGAGAGAGTGGCTCCCTTGCTCCCACGGGGTACACAACAGGTGGGGTTGATACCCCCATCCCCCAACAAAGTGTCCCATGCAGCCTCCTCAGAAGCTGAAAGAACAGGTAAAGCCTGCTCAGCCAGCTCCATGGCTTAGCAGAGGCAGTCAAAATGGCTGTCCCCCCACCCAGCCAAGGCAAAGGGACAAACAGAAAAAGAAAAAAAGCCCCAAACAAGCAAGGAAGCTCCCAGGGACACCCCCACCCTGCACAGGGAGGTGCCCCCCTTTCCCAAAAATGGGACCACCAAAAGAACATGCCCAGCAAGGCACCTTACCATCCAAAAAGCAAAATTCAGGTGGCAGCACCAGCAGAGCTCTCACCCAACACACCCTTCCAGGTTAGGGTTAGGGTTGAACATGCTGTGGGAGTGACTAAAGACTTGGCAGGTATGTCTGAGCAAATGAATAAACAATTTGAGGAAATGTCACAGTAAATAGCAGATATAGTTCAGGTAGCCAGCAAACCTTATGATATGGCTTCAAACAATACTTTAGAGATAAGCAAGGCTGAAAAGAGTATTTCTGAAATAAAGATTGAGTTGACAGATCACAGCAGGACAAATAATGTAAGGATGAAAGGAGTGTCAGAGAAGACTGGAACAACCAATCTGACTACTTATCTCATCTCTAAAATTAACAGGCTCAGCCAAAAGCTGAAGGTTAGATAAGAACACTGCCTCGAGGTGTGGAGTAAAAGAAATTATACTGACTGTATTAGTCATTTTTAATGTTTAGGCTTAGAGGAAGGGGAGGAAAGGAGGGAGTTAAACAAAATATTTGAATAAAATAATAATGTAGGTAAAACTATGGCTAAGGAACTATTGTAATTAAATTTGGGAGTTTATTGGCTGGTGAGGGGGAGAAGGAATCTCAGTAGGTCATATACACCCCTTAGACCATGAAGAGGATCCTCTGCTATTTTTTTTCATTCTTGGTCTAAGTGGGATCAGAGGGTAGGGAGGTCGGATATAAAGGCATGGTATGGTATGGGGGATGGGGTGGGGGATGGATAAGGGAGGAGGGTGATTTTCATAGGGAGGAGGGAGAAGGGGAGGAAGGTATTAATGCAGGGGAAAAAACTAATGTTATACATGGTCTTTATAATATCAGGCAACTTATTGATATATTTGCGAGCAATAAGCTCTTCAATAGTTTTCTAGATACGAGATAATCTTAACTGCATACACAAATTAGATAGAGATAGAGATCATTCCATTTACTTATAATTGATGTTTTAATCCTATAAATACTACACAATGTAGCAGCAAAGCCAAGACTAACCCAAACTTTGAGAAACTTTTTTTCAGAAAATCATACAAATGGAACATCAGTAAGAACAAGATGGGATGCTATCAAGGCGGTATTAAGAGGAGAGCGCATAAACCAGATGAGCATAATTAAAAAATATCAGCACAAAAGGTAAGCAAGTTTCATTCAGAAATTAACAATGTATTAGCGACTATAATAGAACTGGATTAGATAGTACAGTATTTACAAACAGATATAATTCTCTGGAAATGCAATTTTTAAAACAAACATTAATTACATTTAAATTTGGAGCAAGCTTTTGTAAGGTGATTGAACACGCCTACGTACCAGCTTAAGCTCAGATGAGACTTAACAGTTATCATTCAGATCCTATCACGATTTTAAGAGGTACCAAGCAGGGTCGTCCTTTATCACCTTTACTATTCAACCCAGCTATATAAGCACTGGCAATAGCACTGAGATCCAATAATCAGATTAACAGGATAAAAATGTGAAATAAGTCCTATCTTTTAAATCTATTTGCAGATGATATGATCTTGACTCTCTCAAATGCTTCTCATTCAGCTAGCGATGTTAAGAAGGAGGTAGAGGAATTGGCAGAGGGGTCAGGACTACCCATTAATTTGCATAATTTACATTTGATATTTTTTCATACACCCCCAAAACATTAAAAGGAACTTTCCACATTTTTAGGGATTCCAATAGTATATAAATTTTAAAATATTTAGGCCTCACTATTACTAAAAACATTCATAAAATCTTTAGCAATAATTATGTACCAACATGGAAGAAATTAAACAAGGAAATGAAAAACTGAGCTTCAAAACATTTCAATATTTTAGGGCAAATTGTAGGGATAAAAATGAAAAGTCTTGCATGGCTTAATTTTAATTTCAGTGCTTCCCAGTGGTAATTCCAGAGTAGACTTTAAGACATTGGCAAAAAAAATAAGTAAATAGAAAGCTTCTGTTTTCATGCACAAAAACTGAGAATAAATAAAAGGATTTTATATAGACCTCAGAAACAGGGAGGCCCAATTTTTAATATATTATCAAGTGGCAGAGTTAGGATATATGATTCTATTTATTCTAGAAGACTTTTCTAAACAATGGATTCAAATTGAAACTATGTTAGAGACAGATAAGCTTATACATCAATGGTGTTTTCACCCAAAATATTATTCTAGAATAAAGCAGATTGAAAAATTTTTTACTAAAACAATGCTTCAAATTTGGAAGAGTAAATGCACAGTTCAGATAAAGGACACTTCCCTTTTAACACCTCTAATATCACATATCGATCTGGATAATTATTATGGTTTGGCTAAAATGAATTTTTTGAGAGAATATAATCTTTATAGAGTGAAAGATTTGTATAGTAACAGGGAACCTCTCAATAAAGTTCAGATTGAGCAATGAATATATAATAAGCTACCGTGGCTCTTTTGGTATCAACTCAAATCTCTATTGGACAATAGAAATATCAAAGCTTTAGCAATGCAGCCCATACCAACTTTGAGAATTTAATACTTCATTATTTTGAACTACCAAAAGGAGTAATTTCAAAAATGTATAGGTTATCACTGCAATCAGAAATAGAATATCCACCATATGGTTTAAAGGAAACATGGGATACTGATCTTGGTAATCCCATACAGGAGATACACTGGCAGAAGTTATAGAAACCGGGTTGATTCACTTCAACTTCAGTATACGAACTGCATTGAAAGATTATACATTGTTGGCACGATTCCTCTTAGATTGGCACATGTATATCAAAATGGTTCTTCCAGATGTTGGAGAGGTTGTAAAGAAAAAAAACAGGGGGGTCATCTTTTCATTTGTGATGGTCATCCAAAGATTTTATGCCAACTTTTATTGGCATAAAATCTTTGGAGAGATAAGTACTATCACTAATCAAACCATTGAATGTTCCCCAGAGTTAGACTTATTGCATTTACTAACAAGACCAACCCATAAGCTTAAAAATAAAGAACTTTTTATTTAGTTAATCTTAGCAGCCAAAATAATAATTCTGCAATATTGCAAAACTCTAGATAACATTAAAATCGAGTTCTGGATTCACAAGGCCTTTTCCATTGCCACCTTAGAAAAAAATCACAGGCTAAATTAAATTAATGAGACATCAGAGGCAGGAACCACAATTTTATCAAATGTTGATGGGTTTTATGGTTTCAAGCAGTGTTAGATTCCAGCACCAACCAGACAAAGGATGCACGGAGAGAGAGAACAAGATGCATGTTAAATATAATCCAACTAAAAGTATACAAAAATAAATTAAAAGAACTCAAAATAAAGCCAGACCTAACAATAAAAGTACTGCTATCAAGAAAATACAGAGGTCGGTTCCAGTGCTGTTCATATTGATTCAAACTATATGGTTAAATTAACAAACTAGCAACTACGGATACTATAGAAGAGCCTGTACATTGTTATTCTAATCTAGAGAGAATAATTCCAGCCAAATGTATCCAATTCTTAAAAAGGTCACCTCCCTTCCCCTTTGTCAATCAATTCCCTGCACTAAGGAAAGGTTTGGACTCAATGGTCCAGATGGCCTTTTCCAGCAATTTTATTCTATAATCCTGACAAAGACAAATCTGACAAAGACAAAACAATTCAAGGGTTTAAAGGAATATTTTCACACATTTAAAATACCCACCTGGTGGACATGCAACTGAACTGATTGGGATAATGAAGCTACGGTTTCATGTAACAAATCGATTGATTGATTGATTGATTGATTGATTGAGGGTCAACAACTCACTTTTGATCCTAGCGACACATACTGTAGGTAGATTTTCTGCATGACAATCTGTCCTAACCTGGTCCATCATGACTGTAACTGAGTCCATCCACCTTGCTGCCGGTCATCCTCTTCTCTTTCCAGCCACCTTTCACAGCATTAGATCCTTTCCCTAAGTTGGTCTATGACCAAAATAAAGATTTGATGGATTAATAGATCCTTTTCCAGAGAGCTAGGTCTTCACATAATGTGTCTGAAGTATTTGATGTGAAGTATGTGTATGAAGAATTTGAGCTTGGTTATTTGCACCTCCACCTCTTTTTGCAATTAATTAGTCAATTTTATTTCTGTATACTCCATCTGGTGATATCAATGTATAGAGAGATAATTTTGGTGGTCTGTAGACAGTGTTAGCTATAAAGAATTCATTGGAGTGGCAGAAATTGATAATCGGTCTCCTGCTTCATTTTGGTTTCTTAAGCCATACAGTGCAACTATATTTTCCTCTTTAATGTTTCCAACTTTGGTATTCCAGTCTCCAGTCACAAGCAGCACATCTTGCTTGCACATTCTGTTGGTTTCAAATTGAACTTCACCTCCTTTTCTTCTGAACTGGTGGTTGGACCACAAATTTGGATGATCATATTAAAGAGTTCTCCATGAAGTCTAATCAACATTATTTGGTCATTGATTGTATTGTAACCAGATACTGTCATTACTATATCCTTCCTGATTATGAAAGGAATACCATTCCTTCTTTCTTTTCATGTCCTGAATAGTAAGCAATACAATCTTCAAACTGTGATCAATTCCAGTCCGGTTCATTTCACTGCTGCTTAAGAAGGTGATGGGTAGTCTGTTCATTCAATCTTTCACTGTATTGAGGTTCCCACCTTCCTGCTTCTTCCATTACAAGTTGCCACTCTAATTCTGTCTTTGCAACTTCAGATTTTCTTTTCCTGTATGGCAACTTCAACAATTAGACTTCACTTTAATCTAGCTACGTCATAAACACCATGAGTACTCCAGAAGATCCTCAGCTCTTGAGTGCCATGTGATCTGAGAGGGGCAGCATCCAGCATTATACCATCCATCACTTTATATTGTCTACCCATCTGGTTTTCTATGTAAAATATAGGAGGGGATTACCATTGCATTCTCCAGTGCAGTATGAAATGATCCTTTCGTAATTGTCACTGAAGTGATCATCTGCCTGCAGCATCCTCCTATATGACTGCTGCCCACTAAAGGTTTCTGCTTGCTCTAGCTGGGCAGCTGGGATGACCTTGGGTGACTGTGTTGGGATTAAATACTCTTGGCACCCACTCCCACTGTCTTCTTCACTCCTCCTTCCCAGGAGGATCCCCCTCCCCTGCCATGATGAGGCACCACCACAGGGCTTGGGGAGGTAAATGGTTACAGAAAACAAATTAGGATACATAAAAATAGAAATAAAATGGAACTAAAAGATGTTGTAAATACACATAGTAATTAAATAAAAAAAGAAAATAGAAGAAGAAAGAACCACTTTGGCTGTGGTTCATTCTCCATCACCTCAGAACTGAAAAGCTGTCAATAAGAACTTAATAAATTAAGCTCTTTCTGACCACTAGAACGGACACAAGGAATCATGCTATTGGTCTTCACGAAGCACTGAAGTGATGCTTCCACCTTAAATACAACCAACAATAACAAACATGATCCATTTAGAAAGATACACTGAAAAGATGCCACCGTATCTGGAAAACACCTGTTTGGGAAGGATGACCTCAACAGTAAAGGAGTAAGAAGGGGCTTAATTCCTAACATTCTTTGTCTGGATACGAGTTAAGTGAGGTCAATGAACTTAGGAGAATTCACCCATTAATAGATGTTCCTGGTTAGCTACACATTAACTCTTGTGTTTTTCATTTCCATTTGTTCTGAACAATAATTCCATTCGCTTCAAATTTTGAAAACCAAGATGAAAAACAATGAAGGAAGCTGTAAATTCTACCTAGCTCAATACATCTCACAGCACTCATTTTCAAATTTTCTTGACCTTCAACTCATCTTGAGCTTGGATTTCATTTGAAAAATAACTGCCTGTCCTAATGTATCAACTGAGGAATTGTGATTGCTAAATTCCAAGTCAGTTGAGGCCTTCTCCATATTTCTACACTTTCACACACACATCAGAGGAGATGAAGTTTGCTGGATACTACTGGTATCTCACCATTGTTTCTGAACATGAAATCTTTCTTTTGACATGCTTGGTTTCAAGGCTTTCCTCACAAGCTCCTTCCTTGGCTTCCTTCAGCCTTGCAAGATATTAAGCTCTAATATTCTCTTTAGTCCAGGATTTGCCTAACTTTAGGGACCTCACACATTGGACGTGGCTTACCAGTGCAATGACAATTGAATTCACATCAATACTGAAGAGGGGTCAGAATAAAACCTTGTTTCACTACTTTCTGAACTGACATATTGGCAGAGAGATGGCTGCTTTTCCCACATCTCAGCTGTGCAAATGTGTTTTCATGCAACCTCCTAACTGAGCAAAGTAACCACAGATCAATGGATGAATGAAACAACTTCCACCAGAGTTTTTCTCTAAGCATGGAATTAAAAGCTTATTAAGTCTGGTTTTATTAATAACTAGTGATATGACCTCTCACTTAAAGCAAGAGGGCAACTCATTTCATTAGTCACATGCCTTATACAACACAGACAGGATGCAGCTATAGAATTTATTTCATTTTTACCAGTTTTTTTAAAAAATAACTTGTTTTCCAATAACAAGTACTGTCTGAAGTACTGTCATCTATTTCACTCACCACAGTTAAAGAGGATGACAAGTAATGGTATGTCACTGGAAGATAGATGGTGCTAGTGAAAATTACTGCAAGGCCAGAGTAAAATTTGGGTGGAAATTTCTGTGCAACCACAGCCCAGGCACTCAAGTTCCCAAAGAATACCAAGAGGTTGTTCCAGTATTTGATCGTTGCTCTAGCAAAGCAAGGCAAAGTTATGCTCCTCAAACACACTCACAAACACACACCATATTCCCCAGGCCCCCAAACAACTATTGTCAGCCAGAAGGAGTCTAGGCTACTGGAAGAAGTCAAGTCCAGATGCTGAAGCTTCTTGGGCCCTTCTTCATTCTGTCTCCTTTTATAAGCAGCACTGCAGCCCACACCCTGGGACTAAAGGCCTTTTCCTTTTTTGGACTTCTTTTCTACTTTCTTGGCCTTATGTCCTTTCAGACACACGTACAACTGAACCACTGGTTTTTCATGCCATCCCCTTTGGTTCTTCTTTTCTGTGCTCCAGCAGTACTTCCTTTTTGTGGCTGCTTCTCCTCTCAGGCTGCCTGCCTTGGGCAGCTTCTCTTCCAATGCTGGCTGCAGCTGGCAAGGCAATCTCCATATTTCACCCTAGCCTCGATGATGATGATGATG
Source organism: Python bivittatus (assembly GCF_059951505.1). Classification (NCBI taxonomy): domain Eukaryota; kingdom Metazoa; phylum Chordata; class Lepidosauria; order Squamata; family Pythonidae; genus Python; species Python bivittatus. Next base: position 131,455,004 of record NW_028277030.1, on the reverse strand, counting down.
ATAAATTCTATTTATTTCTTTATTCGATTCAAACTCAAAACAACTCTGGTCAGCTCATGATACATCAAAACAATCTAAAAACAGTCTAAAATAGAACCAAACAAACAACAGAACCAGACTGGAACAAAGAAAAAGAAAGAACAGGATGATGAACCCAGCAAATGCCCAAACATCCTGCCAACTACTAACATCCCACAAAGAGGGCACCAACCACCCTAGCCCAAGGCCTGGGAGGAGAGCCGGATCTTTCGGGCCCTCTGGAATGCCAACAGGGTCACACGAGGAGCCTCATTCCAAAAGGCAGGCGCTGAGACAGAAAAGCCCTGCTTCCAGGGTCCTGACCAGTGACATTGTTTAATGGAAAGAAGCTGGAGCACACCAACCCTCTCAGCTCCCATTGGTCAGTCGATTCCACAGAAGATAGGCAGTCCCTCAAATAACTGGGCCCCATAACATGTAGGGCTTGTTAGACCATAAAGGTCTTAAATCACAGCTGCCACCTGCTGATTGAGTAGGAATTGTAAGTCCATGAAGACCCGAAAATGCTGTGTCACCCTTGAATGGGGAAGAACAACCCATCCAAGATCAAAGATGGAGTATCCCCAGAACAAGATGATCCCAGGACCCACAGCCACTTAGTCTTGGTAGGATTGAGTCAGAGATGGTTCCTCTCCATCCAGGTTCACACAGCATCTAGGCACTGGGACAGGACCTTGACGTCCTCACTTGGCTGGTCAGAGGTTGAAAGATACAATTGGGTATCATTAGCATAATGATGATACCAAATCCCAAACAGATGGATTACTTCCCCCAGTGGTTTTATCCAGATGGTGAATAGGAGTGGGAGAGAGGGTCAAACACTTTGGCACCCCACCAAGCAGGGACCTAAGGAATTGCCAACCAACACTGACTGGAACCAGCCCTCGGGAAATTAAGAGAATCACTATAAAAAGCTGCGCCCTATTTCCAACTCCTGGAATTGGTCCAAAGGTATTCCATGGTCAGCAATATTGAAAGCTGCTGAGAGATTAAGGAGCTCAAAGAGGGATGTGCCTCCTCCATCCCAGCTCCATGACAGGTTGTTTACAAGTGTAACCAAGGCTGTCTCTGTCCTAAATCCCAGCCTGAAACCCAACTGAAATGTGTCTAGATAATCCGCTTCCTCCAGGGAAGCTGCAGTCCCACCGAAGGTGTTTCTCAACAATCTTCTCCCAAAGAGAAGGTTGGAGACAGAGCGATAGTCTGGTTTGCTTTCTTTTGGTCTCGGGCTTTCTCACTCTTAGGACCTGCATGTCTGTGGGGCTTCCTTCTCCCAGTGACTTCTGCCCAACCAATAGATGAGGAAGGGAGGCCTCTCTCCTTCTCCCATCTCTTAAGGAATGTCATATTCAGGGACTATAGTGACAAACCTTCTCAGTTGCTGGCCATCTTCTTTGGACAGCATTTCTCCTGAGTTTAGGTTGTCTTCAACCATACTGTTTCTTTCAGAAAGCAATTAAAACCTGGGTTTTCCAGAGAGCCTCCGAAAAGATTGGTGATGAGAGGGATTGGATCTCGGAGCTGTTCCTAAAGGCACTGTTGCTCGCCTCTGTTACAATGGTTTTCCATTTTAATGTTGCTTTGTCATTTTATTTTATTTTTGTTTTATTTTATTATTTTTTTTGTTGTATCCGGTTTTGAGCCTTCCTCACTTGAGCAGATTGTCCACTAGATTCAAAAGTTCAAAATGTATTCATTTACAAAGACCAAAATAATATACAGTATGGTAAATAAATAAATAAATAAATAAATAAATAGATAAATAGATAAATAGATAAATAGATAAATAGATAAATAGATAAATAGATAAATAGATAAATAGATAAATAGATAAGGCCAGTATTTAAAGTCACACTCAGTCAAGTAGAAAACTGAAAAATTCATACTTTCCTAGGAATCGCAATGTGGCAGCAAACACATTTTGATACCTCAAACAGGTGAAAGTTACTTGTGGATAGTCGTGGAACTGCAGGTGAATAGCAAAATACTCTCCACCTCAAACTAATACAAGCAGTAAAAAGTATGGCCACATAGATAATGCCCTGTCAATGGCTTCATGATCTTGAAAATGATAAAATGCTACTGACAGGTTTGAGATTAAAGTTGAATGATCCAAAAATTGGATTTAGTGTATTGGACTCTCCAAAGAAAGTACTTGAAAGGATGAGCATCATATTTCCTATTCTGGAGGTGTGAAAAAATTGTGGGTTCATCAACCCTTATGATACAGTCCCGTAACCGTTTGTCACTTTTTGGGAATAGCATATTCATGGACATCAGTAGATTTATGGAAAAACCTTTAAATGTTAAAGACGTTAATGTATGTTGAATTATACAGAGTACCAAAGCTTTAGAATTTGACTGTGTGTCATAAATTATGGTTGCACCATGCATGGGGCTGGCTAAAAAAACAATGCTGAGAAATTGAAAAAGTGATCTTATTCCTTATATTAAGGAATGGCTTTTGGAAATACTTTCAAAAGATACTGAAATATAATCAAAGGCTAAAGCAATGCAGTATGTTCTACTCTGGTGGAGATTTTATAATATTTAACAATCATATTTTGGATCTGGTTATACTATGGTATTGTATGGTATTTATAAGTAAACCAGAGACTATCTATAAACTTATAATATTAGGTAGGAGTCTTTTAGTTTGGGATTTTTTCCTTCGTTTTTCTGGTTTTTATTATTTTTTTTAACTTTAGATTATTTTTTCATTTAATTCTGTTATTTTAGTGTATTTTGCTTCTATTTTAGATTCTTCTAAGATTAATTTTATATTTTTAAAATGTTAGCTGAATCTGAGACTCCACATTTTAAAAAATATTGTGTTTTTGAAGAATTTAAATCAATAGTTTATTTTTATAGGCATTCTAAAAGATTTACTAAGACTGGTTCTTCACAAACCATTTAAAATATTGAGTTGGAACATCCTCTCTTAAGAAATCAGTAATTCTAAATGTATGAGAAATATATTTTCTATTATCTTGATATGAGACTAATTCCACAAAAGATTCTTTTTCATGTTTACTGGACACTTCATTGGATTTTTAGAAAAGGTGGAAGTCAACTTCTGTATTCATTTATTTATTTGTTTATTATTTATGTATCAAACTTCTCACTATGAATCTCATTAAAAAATGACTCTGGGCGGTTTACAGAAAAGACCAATTAAAATACAATAACATAACAATTTAATAATTTATACTAAATAAATATTAATTAACTTCCAAGAAAATTGATGGTAACTAAAATTATAAGGCTTCAGAAACATCATCAGGATGCCGGGCACCCCCAGGGGTGGTTAAAGCTCTTCTTGCCCCATGCAAGCTGGCAGAACCAGGTCTTCGGTTCTTTCCGGAAAGCTGGGAGGGACAGGGCTTAGCTGCACTTCTTGAGGGAGAATGTTCCAAAGGGCGGGGGCAACAGCAGAGAAGGCTCTCCTCCTGGGCCCCACCTGTCAACGTTCTCTCGCTGACGGGGTCCGTAACATGCCCTCTCTGCCTGACCAGGTGGGACAGGTCAATGTAATGAGGGTGAGACAGTCCCTCAGGTAGCCTGGACCCATGCCATGTAGGGCTTTAAAGGCGATAACCAAGACCTTGAATTGGACCCGGAAGCAGACTGCGACCCAATGCACCTCCGGCAGCAAAGGTGTCACATGTGCCATCCTTGGGGCACCCAAGATTGTCCACATGGCAGCATTTTGAACCAGCTTTGGCTTCTGGATACTCTTCAAGGATAGCCCCTTGTAGAGCACCTTGCAATAGTCTAAATGAGAGATGACCAGAGTGACACACTGGAGGGCCTCCTGATCCAGGAAAGGTCTGGTATGCTGGTATGCTGCAGATGAAGCTTCCTGGAGGGGACTTTGACACACACTGTACGATTGGAGCGCTGCCAATCCAGAATTTCTATCATTTGGTTCTAAACTGTATCATGGCTCTTCCAAACCTCCAACCACTGGTGAATATGGCCAAGCATTATCTTTCTCGACTGGTAGAAATTTGGCAGCAATTCAGGAAGGACTTTTCTCTGCCCCACCTTGACAGGGCAAGCCCTGAGGCTGGGTTCTTTGCAAGGGTCAAACATTTTGGCACCCCACCAAGCAGGGACCTAGGGCATTTCCAACCAACACTGACTGGAACCAGCCCTCAAGAAATTAAGAGAACCACTATAAAAAGATGCGCCCTATTTCCAACTCCTGGAATTGGTCCAAAATATTGGTCAACAATATTGAAAGCTGCTGAGAAATTAAGGAGCTCAAAGAGGGATGGGCCTCCTCCATCCCAGCTCCACGACAGGTTGTTTACAAGTGTAACCAGGGCTGTCTCCATCCTAAATCCCAGCCTGAAACCCAACTGAAATGTGTCTAGATAATCCGCTTCCTCCAGGGAACCTGCAGTCCCACCGAAGGTGTTTCTCAACCACCTTCTCCGAAAGAGAAGGTTGGAGACAGAGCGATAGTCTGGTTTGCTTTCTTTTGGTCTCGGGCTTTCTCAGGACCTGCGTATCTGTGGGGTGCCTTCTCCCAGTGGCTTCTGCCCAACCAATAAATGAGGAAGGGTGGTCTCTCTCCTCCTCCCATCTCTTACCTATGTGGCCATACTTTTTACTGCTTATATTAGTTTGAGGTGGAGAGTATTTTGCCTATTCATCTGCACTTCCACGACTATCCACAAGTAACTTTCACCTGTTTGAGGTATCAAAATGTGTTTGCTGCCACATTGCTATTCCTAGGAAAGTATGAATTTCTCAGTGTTGATCTTCTCCTTCTACCTGACCCAGTGTGACCTTAAATATTGGATTGATTGATTGATTGATTGATTGATTGATTGATTGATTTACAGAAAACACCAGGCTGTGGGAAGATACTGCAGTGAATATGGCCAAGCATTATCTTTCTCAACTGGTAGAAATTTGGCAGCAATTCAGGAAGGACTTTTCTCTCCCCCACCTTGACAGGGCAAGCGGTGAGGCTGGGATCTTTTGCAATCATAGCAGGTTAGCCGTTCAACTGAGTCCCTTGTTCTTCCAAGGACTTTTGCAAAAGCAAACCCACAGAAGTGTTTCAATAGAAGGAAGATGCAATAATGCCTTATGTAAGAGCAGTAAAAGTAACTCCTAAGAACATTTGCAATAATTCCCTCAGGGCATATGATGCAATCATTATGACCCTATAAATAGAGAGCTGTGTCCTGTCCAGAAGCAAGATTTGGTCCAGAACCAATCCCAACATGAAGATCCTTTATCTGCTCTTCGCATCCCTTCTCCTTGCATTCCTGCCTGAACCAGGTAAGAAACTAAATTGCTGATCGTTTAGAAAGGACTGATAACTCACTTCTTTATAAACAAGTATGATCATCTTTGAAAGCAGGATAATCTTTTACATCTTTGTTGGGTCTACCATTGAATCCAGGGCCAGGATTTGTCACAAGTTTAAGGAATGGACTTCTGGAATTAGAGCTTCATTTTTTAGCTAAAAATATCTTTAGAACTTTAGACATGCATATCAGTTGAATGAAGGGACTTTGGGATATCGTTAATGTACAGATTAAACAAAATGGGGGCCAGTATATATCCTTGTCTGACCCCCTTGTTGGTACTAATTATCCCTGTTAGGGAATTATGCACATGAGTCTGAATATAATGCCTTGATTAAAGAGAGAATAGAATCTATGCTCAGGATCGGAAGTTTCTTCGAAAGAAGGTCCCTATCAATTGAATCAAATCCTGCACTCAAATCTAGAAAAGTTGTAAACAGTTGGCTCCCTTTAGCTTATATTTTTCTATAAGGTGACATATAATAAAACAGTTATCAATAGTGGAGTGACCAGACCTAAATCCAACTTGCTCTTTGGGTAGCAAGCCCTTTTCAGTTACCCAGTCCTCAATCTTGTATAACAGATATTTGGCATACAATTTTGCTACAATATCAATTAGATTAATTGGTCTATACTTGGAGGGATCACACCTATCACCCTTTCTGTAAAGGGGGACTATAAGAGAGTGCTCCCAACCAGCTGGAATTGTGCAGGGATTATTTATATGAGTTAATAAACCTGCGATTAAAGGAGCCCACCTTTAATGTGACATTTGAATAATTCAGGGGGTAGAAGATCTTCCCCAGGAGTCTTATTGCACCTCAGAGTCTGAATGAGCCCTCTAAATTCCCATTCAGTAACCAGAGGCCAGGGTGGGGAGGGCCTAAAGGCCATCTGTAGAGCCTCCAGACATCTGAAAAATAGGCCACTGATTTTTCTTCTGCATTAAAACTAGAGATCCAATATAATATGGGGCATCAAGGAGGGACTGGAAGGCCAATTCACTGATTCACTATTCTGCACTGAACTGTACTGGGGTCTGTGTCATTCCAGTTTTTTTTTGCTGGATGGTTGATTTTAGGGTTTAGGGTTGGTTTTGATTCACCAAATTCTCATCACATTATGTTCTGCTTGAACAAAGAGGCACGATAGTAATCATCATGAAACTATTTGAACTTAGTGAAGGAAAAAGAGATGAATGGGGCATTCCCTAGACTTGCAGAATATTTTCTAGAAGCAGAGAAATTATCTTTTTTCACTTATCTAATATGATTTGCTTAATAGAGAAAGCAAAACTGCACATACTCCCTCAAGAAATGCTTGACGCTTTGGGATTACATGAACATCCCAACATGGTTCTCTTTCAGAGCAGTACAGAAGGGGTGTGTCCTTGACATCTTCTCAAAAGCTTTTTTGAGGGCTGGGATATCCTGAGGATCTCTCATGCAAGTCATAACTGGGTCTCATATGCACAACTTTTCAAAAGCAGAGATGGAACTTTTTTCTACATTAAGAGAAGAGGGAGAAATCCAGGGGAAAATCAGTTCTGAAGTTCGGAGGAAGTTAGCCATTCTCATCCAAGAATCCTCCATCCAAAACACCCACCAGAACCAGCCATTCTGACCCAGGATTTTTTCCTAGCCAGCAAGGATCCATAACAATAGAGGGGAGAGAGGTATCACAGCAAGGTCTTCTCTTGGTGTGAAGCAGATCGTTTCCTCCCAGCTGCCTTAAAAGGTACACACATGCCAGCCAATTCCACTCTGGGTCAGGCTTCAGACTCAGCTTCAGATGTGATTTGGGCTGCTGCTGGAGGCCAACCAAAGTGGATTCCTCTGGTCAGATGGAACGGCCTGAACCCAGAGGAATTCAGCAATTCTGCAGGTGCAGGTGGTGTCTTTGAAGGAGAAATGTATCTAAATATCAATATATGTTTACCCATCATACACCTGTCTCCTCTTTTTCTTTCCACAGGGAATGCCAGGAGGTATTGTCGGGGAAAAGGAGGATACTGCTCTTGGCGTAGGTGTCGTTCTCCGTACTACAGCATGGGGCAACTGGACTGTGGATGGGGTCGGAGGTGTTGTAAACAGTAAGAAAAATCTGCCCTAATAGAGCCACAGATGTAGATTGGGATACTGTGCCTGCATATTGCTTGCATTCACAAACCATTGCAAGGCATTGACCTGAAGAGGGAGGTGTTTGAAGGGCAGAAAGGAGGGCAGGAGAGACTGAGTTTTGGGGCTCAGGTGGCAGAAGAGACCTTAAACCCGCTTTGATCAAACCTCTTCTTTTATCCCATTTCTATAGTCGATGTAGAAAATAATGCCATCTCCGTCTACCACCTTGGATGTCTTCAAGATCTGCCCAATGACCTGACATCACCTCCTGCTATGGCTTCAGCTTCCACATTATAAAATGGCATTATAAAGCAGCATTGCTATCTATCAGAGTCTAAAACATTTATGCATTGAAGTTAAATTTGGCAAATTTTCCTCAAAATACAGCTAAATGAGCATTGCAGGTGTCTGACTTCTTTAAGAGGGACTTGGGTCCGTATATTTATGTGACTGCATGAGTGTGTGTGTGTGTGTGTGCGCGCATATCCATTGGCTTACGTTTCAGTGCGGAAGGCATTCCCTGCTCTTCAACCACACATTATGCCATAAAGTCACCCAGAAACAGTCTCCTTCATTCCCCGTCTATTTATAGACTGAAGCAGTTACTTTGCCATTGAGGGCTTCTGGCTGATATGGTTGTTTGGCCAGAAGTAGTGCAAAACAGAAGTTAGCTAAGACCCCACAATGGAACATAACAGCATGCCTTAAGCATTTTTTTTTCAAGCTAAACATCATGGGGTAGTACTTTAAAAAAAACTTCTTCATCTGATGACTCAGTATCAGCCTATGACCCAGGCTGCTTTCCCTGGAAAAGGCACTGCAGAAATCAGGTTTGGGAATGACATCCGAAAGAGTCTCTCTCTCTCAACAGAGGACATAAAAATAGAGATCTCAGACACTTTGCAGAAGCAGGTTTCATACACTCAGCTTCCCTGGGGCATCTGAGCAATGGAGCATCAACAGAAAACTTGGGGATGGCAGGGTTCAAGTCCCTTGTGAATTTGTGTAGAATTGTTGCAATTGTTGCTCCCTGGTAAAGGAGCAATGCCTGGGATTATCTCTTTAGCAGCCAGTCTTATCCCCTTTTTCTCTCTCTCTCCTTTCCTCTTTCAGCTCCTGTCTCCTTCCTCAGCTTTGATGTACTGGCAGTATTACTGAAGGAGCACTCTTTTTCTGAAAGGGTTTCAACCTTAGCACATATTGATCCCCACTTGGTTAAGCAACAAAACCAAGCAGAAAACAGTGGAAGAGGTCACCACGTTATCTGCTCCAGAGTAGTTCAACACTGAAAAGATTTCTCTGGGAAACGTGGTTGGTGGCAGCCTCTCCACAGGAATCCTCAGTGAGCTTAGAAAACCCCCCGTGGTAGTTGGAGGGGATGACCAACCTGGTTGCAGTGTTTCTGTGCCACCCTTAATAAATATCTGCACCCATCAATTGAGCCAGCATAACAAAAGTTGCTGGATCCTTGTACAATTCAGTTCAAACCCAGGCTCTTAATGTTCCATTAAACACAGGCTTTAAAAGATCAAGGTTACTTTTGACATTCAGCATTGTTTTGATATCATATGCTAGTTTGAAAATT